>NC_091130.1:141240451-141540451 GCF_040183065.1 Periplaneta americana | reverse complement strand
CATTCTTGTGCCCAAGGTGTGTTGAAAGATGGTCGTGCCGTCATTTGTAAGATTCGAAAGGAAGTTGTAATGTCTACCAAGCCAACTTTACTTTTTCTTTAGCGTGCAGGTCTAATGTAATTTTCATTGCACCTTAGACTATATAATTGTTACGTTAAGCTGTAATTTGTTAAGTCGTTAACTTCTTAAACTCTCCAACTTCATTTAGATGTCAACGTTTTCTTTATCGTAAATAAAAAGTTCAAACTATTTTATGTATCATGTCATAAACTATACCTACAATAATTCAGAATATTTTAATATGAGCATTTAATTTATACTAACGGTCTTACTAATAAAAACTCTACTAGTGGCTTGTATAGCAAATGCTGCAACCTAAGTTCATTAGACGTTCAAATAAAAATGTTTAAGATTTATTTTCAATGAAGAATACCAGACATTTTGAAAGTTATTTGCTTCCATAATAATGAAACAAACTACCTCTGAATGGTTTTATTTATGCCAAATACTTTTTCTTCAACCTATCCACCTTCAATTTTTTTAGTCTCAATACGAAATCGCAAGTAGCAATGTCAGGACGATCAGTGGTTTTTTCATGTGGGAGTAAAGTGATAGCTATTTTAGATCATTGTGGATTGTAGGTGAAAGTTAAAAAAGTCAGGTTTGCTATGCTTTCGAACAATAGACATAGCATCTTGGTATAGCTGCTGCATGTAGAGCTTGAAATGTAGAGGGTAAAATCATTTTATCCTGCTAAGAGATCTTGCTGAAATGATCGGGAGACTACAAAATTTTGTAGGCTTCTTATTTTATCAGTAAGTAATACCTTTTCGTCTTTCCTTAGGAACTGTAATTTTTGCGCTCTCTCGAGCCAATATTGAAGAAAATTATGCATATAAGTATCTACACCACACCGCCATTAAGTATATGAAAAAGACCCAACCCCACTTGATTAATAACTATAAAAATATTTGATTTTTAATAGCAATATTATTATCTTACGCAAGTTTTTGTAGTAGGCTATATAAAATAGCCGCTACTCAGTAAATTATAGAAATGAAGATTTAATTGAAGATATTCTCTACATCTACTTACATAACCCCACTTTCATATCACCAATATAGCATTAATATGTATAATTAATGAAAAATAGTCACATCATGGCATTATATGATAATATTTCATTTCTAATGGTAATAATGTCATCAAACCACCTCAAGTTTTGTAGATTTTAATATCCAATACACAGCTGTACTCAGAAAATTTCACACCTCAGAATCAGACCTGTAAATTATTTTAGTAAGTCTTGAATTTGTATTCTAAAAATGTCAGCAATCCTGCAGGTCATGGCCTTCGTGTAATAGCCTATTATTTATTGTAGTGTGTGTTTTGTTTTATACTGAAATACAATGGGTTCTCAAAACTGACGAAAGATGGATTTTGGAAAATAGGAAAATTATGTAGAAAAACTACCGCTTAATTGAAAGTCACTATTTTTCTGAAAATCCTTGGATGCCTAGCTTCAAAATGAGGGGTCATTTATTAAAATCCGTTCAGCCGTTTTCCCGTAATTTCCATTACCAGTTCAAATTATATATATAGATATACAGATTGAGCATTTTAAATGTTTGCGACACAAAATGAGCTCATAAAAAATGCCGCATAAATAAGAAAACTAATAAATTTACGTAAGGTTACTGCTATTTGAATTTAGTATGTATGGCTAATTGCATTACACAATTGTGTGTCTGTTCGATATTTCACGAGCAGAGTACTTTACACGAAATTTACGCTCAGCAGTAACTGGTATTTAAGTTCTGCTAACTAGCAACTACACTGAACCTCCTCTTGCGACGTGAAAGGAGCCATTTTATTAAACAACTGGCTGATCATACGTATACAACAATGTAGCTACCAACTTCAACTTCATAGCGCAGAAATTTGTAGAGTTTTGCTATATCTTACAGCAAATAGGTAACATATAACTAATAGAAGCCAAGTAATTCCCATTTCTTTATTGGTTACATTCATTTCGGACACCCTGTATATACAGAGTGTAACAGGACCTCACCAACAAATTTTGAAGAAAGATTATCTATCTATCTATCTATCTATCTATCTATCTATCTATCTATCTATCTATCTATCTATCTATCTATCTATCTATCTATCTATCTATCTATCTATCTATCTATCTATCTATCTATCTATCTATCTATCTATCTATCTATCTATCTATCTGTCTATCTGTCTACCTGTCTACCTGTCTACCTGTCTACCTGTCTATCTATCTACCTATCTACCTATCTATCTATCTATCTATCTATCTATCTATCTATCTATCTATCTATCTATCTATCTATCTATCTATCTATCTATCTATCTATCTCTCTCTGCCTATCTGCCTATCTATCTATCTATCTATCTATCTATCTATCTATCTATCTATCTATCTATCTATCTATCTATCTATCTATCTATCTATCTATCTATCTATCTATCTATCTATCTATCTATCTATCTATCTATCTATCTATCTATCTATCTATCTATCTATCTATCCATCTATCCATCTATCCATCTATCTGTCTATCTGTCTGTCTGTCTGTCTGTCTGTCTATCTGTCTATCTATCTATCTATCTATCTATCTATCTATCTATCTATCTATCTATCTATCTATCTATCTATCTATCTATCTATCTATCTATCTATCTATCTATCTATCTATCTATCTATCTATCTATCTATCTATCTATCTATCTATCTATTTGCCTATCTGCCTATCTGCCTATCTGCCTATCTGCCTATCTGCCTATCTATCTATCTATCTATCTATCTATCTATCTATCTATCTATCTATCTATCTATCTATCTATCTATCTATCTATCTATCTATCTATCTATCTATCTATCTATCTATCTATCTATCTATCTATCTATCTATCTATCTATCTATTCTGGTGTAGTTAAGGCCATCAGGCCTTCTCTTCCACAACACCAGGAATACACATACAATAATAGAAATAAACAGAAAAAATACACTATATACAAAGTAAAGCTACACAAGAAATAAAGAGAGAGAGAGAGATAGGTCACACATAGAGAATCTTGACAAGTTCTTAAGGGGACACGCTACTGAGTTTTCGTCAATTTTGGTCAATGTTAAAAGTTAATTTTTTTACTGATGAACTGTATTGACTAGGAACAAACCCATGCACCATTTCATTGTAGGCAGTCTTAGCATCATTTTAAAAGTTTAAGAAACAAATTATCTTTATATGAGACCCAGATATTTGTTTACTAAAATTATAAACACTTTTTTATATTTTATTTGTTTCCGAGTACATTTTTCAACATAAATTTTTGAAAATAATTGTGCACATGTAACTCATCAACATCTATTCGATTTTAAAATTTCAAAAACTTACAATCAAAATTGTGGAGATTAGAAATCTCAGTAGCGTGTCCCCTTAAATGTTGCGAAGGTGTTAAACATGTAATGAGATACAGAGATTAGAAGAGTTATTGTAGAGTGTTAGTTGGGAGGCCGGAGGGAAAAAGACCTTTGAGGAGTCCGAGACGTAGATGAGAGGATAATATTAAAATGAATTTGAGGGAGATGGGCTATGATTTTAGAGACCGGATTAATCTTGTTCAGGATAGGGACCGTTAACGGGCTTATGTGAGGACGACAATGAACCTCCGGTTTCTCTAAAAGCCACAAGTAAGTTAGTATTGTAAATTGTTAGAACATGCATGGAAAATTTAATTTAATTTGTGCAAAAAAAGAAAAAAATACCGGAGACTTTTCGGAAGAGTAACTCCTTAAGAACGAGCCATCCTTGATAAAATTTATTCCCTTCGTGTGATCTATCATTCCTCAAAGTTTGTCGGTTATGTCCTGTTACACCCTGTACAGGTCTTAGTACAGTATCTAGTACTTTATGTTGTTTTTAAGAGTACGTGAAAAAGCTGATATGCAATAAGATAGTTTTTATACAAAGATATTACAGATAATACCAGTGTAAACTGTGAGACAGAAAATAATGATAGTAATAATACAGTACCGAAACAAAACACCTACCTTATATTGACATAGACAAGATAACAACTGGGTAGCTGCGGAGCTTGAAGATTCCTGGATGTAATAATATTTTATGACGGTATAAACATTCCATTTGCATTCTTTAGTGGTCTGTGTTATTACGATAGTAATAATACAAAGGAGAATAACATTATTCGGTATTTGCCTACAGGGTGTCTGAACGAACTTGGGTCAAAATAATACAATGTTAGAGGAGTCTAAGCTGAGTATTTTGAGATGGAGACCAATGCATGATCGGTAATACATATTTCAGGTCCCAGAGATCTTGAACGACAAATACGTTTGTGGAAGTTTCTGTAAGCTGCTTTGGTTTTCATAACGAACAATTGCCTACCGCGTCGACATTTGGTGGCGCTAGTTTACTAAACAATGACAATCGTCGCAATAACATTAAGTTATTTACGTATTTTTAACGTATATAAAGTAACAGAAGTAGAGTAATCTACTCCAATTATAAATTATTTAAAATACAATTAATGAACTAAAATAGACCTACAGTCTGAACCGTAAGTAATGTAATTAATTTCAGGCGGTTATTCTTTGAGATATTTCATATAAAATAAGTTTAATACAATTTGCTCGTTTTTGCTTCCTTTAAAAGATAAAAATTAATTATGATACTTAATCATTAATCACTCATTCAAAGTTTGTGTGACTGCAACCTGTGTATATTTTTGTGTGGCTTTACTTTGTTTATAGTGTTTTTTTCTCTCTCTCTTTATTTCTTGTGTAGCTTTATTTTGTATATAGTGTATTTTTTTCTGTTTATTTCTATTATTGTATTTGTATACCTGGTGTTGTGGAAGAGAAGGTTTGATGCCCTTAACTGCACCAGAATAAATATAAATAAATAAATAAATAAAAATTAGTTTACATGAAACATTTTATAGCGTGTTTTGGAAAAATTCGTTGATTTAATTCCGAATATGCTCAGCCAATTTAAAAGAGAACAGTTTTATGGTTATAAATGATTGAAAAAAAAAATTATGTTTGTCCTCTAAATGTGCAGAAGTTAGATCCGAATAAATGTGACATTTTAAAATTCCGTTTCAAAACGAAAAGTTATATTTGTTCACATCAAATTTCTGCACATTTAAAGAACAAAACTAACATTCTTTCAATCACTTATTACCTATCATAATACACTGCTCTTTTAAATTGACTGAGCATATTGGGAATTAAACCAAGTAAAACGAGTAAAAATTGTATTAAAACATTTTTTGTTTGAAATATCTCCAAGAATAACCCCCTGAAATTAATTATATCACTTACGATTCACTCTGTATGTATATTTATAAGGAGTATAAAACGTTTATACATATATGAAACAATGCTTAATTACAATATTTAGATTTATTTCTGTAATTGTATATACATTATAAATTTGTAACTAAGTTCTGTTAGTAGCCTATTTTACAATGAGGGAGGGGATCCACTAAGAAGACATCTATATACCCAATGATATTTTCTAAACTACGAACACTCTATAGATAGCTTGTGGAAACTAAAATCTTAACCCGGGAATACAAATTAAGCATGTCATTGACCCTCAAATGTGATGTGTGGGAGAAATTTGTTACAGAACGAGTATAACTAGGTACCGTAAATCATTATTTAATTTAATTGCTTTCAGTTGTTGCTCATGTGTTATTCTTTATTTCCGAACCAAACACACAGTTAATATGGATATTTATTCTTTTATTTATAATTTTGTTCCAAAGACACAATTTAATATATAAATTACGTAAGTTTCGTGTAGAGTACAAGATAGAATACGAAATTGTAATATAAAAATTTCAAATTTATCCTTTGAAAAGATGAAAAAATTCAAATACAGTGGAGCAACAGTAACAAATAAAAATTACACTCCAGAGGAAATTAAACTGAGAATAAATGTGGGAAATGCTTGCTATTATTCCGTTGAGAAGCTTTTGTCATCCAGTCTGCTTAAAAAAAACTGAAAGTTAGAATTTATAAAACAGTTATATTATCGGTTGTTCTGTATGGTTGTGAAACTTGGACTCTCACTTTGAGAGAGGAACAGAGGTTAAGGGTGTTTGAGAATAAGGTACTTAGGAAAATATTTGGGGCTAAGAGGAATGAAGTTACAAGAGAATGGAGAAAGTTGCACAACGCAGAACTGCACGCATTGTATTCTTCACCTAACATAATTAGGAACATTAAATCCAGACGTTTGAGATGGGCAGGGCATGTAGCACGTATGGGTGAATCCAGTAATGCATATAGAGTGTTAGTTGGAAGATCTGAGGGGAAAGGACCTTTTGGGGAGACCGATATGTGGATGGGAGGATATTAAAATGGATTTGAGGTAGGTGGGATAAGATGGTAGGGACTGGATTAATCTTGCTCAGGACAGGGACCGATGATGGGCTTATGTGATGGCGGCAACGAACCTCCGGAGTCTTTAAAAGCCATTTGTAAGTAAGTAAATGGTGCACTGAATAAAAAATGCACAAGTAATTTTCATTGATACAGCATTTAAAATACGAGAAGAAAGAGAAATTTACCACAAAATATTGTAAATAGAATTAGAAGTCAGAACGAAAATAAACATTACTAATAACTGAACCGAGTCACTGCAGATTTCCTATGAACTCCCTATCCCACCTTCCCCGTCTGAGACGAGTAGACAGGAAGGTAAACATTGCTCAGTGACGGACTGTATAAGGTAGACATCATAGCTTTTACGAACTTTCGAATCTCGCTGGTCGGCTGAAATCCATCGCTGATGCACAGTTTCTATAGTGGATTTGTTTATAAGGCAGCGTAAGCCAAAATGATATGGACGGGGGTCTCTGAGTTCCGTTTCACTTCCCCTTTGTACCCAGGTCTGAATTAGACTATTTTTTTTTAATTATATCCTTCATTGTCCCACAGTAACATCGAAGTCATTAGATCACAATAGACAGTACTGTGGAATAGTGCGCTTCCGAATAAAAATTTAAACGATTCCTTTTTGTTTCCTGCGAATCTCTTTCCACACGAATACGAGCGAAAAATTTGCATTGCAGTGCTTTAGTTCCGACCAATTGTTCCCATTCTCAAAATACTCAGTTCAAGCTCCTCTACCATCTATATTATTTTGACCCACGAACTTTCAGACACCCGGTATTTGCATCATGTTAGGCCATATCAAAGACAATAACATCACGTCCATCACAGCAAAAGCTCTCAAAATTACCCGATACTTACATACTTTGTTTCGTGCTTCGTGTAAAACCTACAGTAGATTAAGAAGTTAATGGAGGTGATTGAGAAGACGAAGGTCATCGCCTACGTTTTAGGTAATTGCCCTTTGTATACCTAGATTAGCTGATGGTAACCGCAAAAACATTGAACTCCCGTCGACTGAGTCACGAAAGGTTTTTGTCCCAGCTTTATTGTTCTTTAATTAGACAGTCTTCTGTTTTGCTGTGACTCTGCACAAAGGATCTGCGGATCGGATCCCCTCGTACAGGACCCCCGGAGAGGCTAATTGCCAGTCGGAAGCCTGGACTGCAGTCTATCGTTCCGATGAATGGATACAGACTTTGTAAATGAAGCGTACAGGATCCCGGCATCCTCTGTTATAACTGTACCGGGCAAAAATTATAGCTGCTTTGATATAATTCGATCTCTTCCTAGTCTGCCTCGGTTGGAAACGAGTTTATGAAGTCCGGTCGACCAGCGTAAGCTTTAGCACACTGTGACGTAAACACACGTAATGTATACTAGTTATTGTTATTACACAAACATCAAGTATTATACGTCATCTCACGTAAGAGTTATTCACGACTTACAAGTAGACCTCTCCAGTTCGCCTGTGTGTTTTCAGAATTAAATATATGATTTATATTTAGATTTATTTAATAATAACATATACATAAAAAACGTTAAGGCCCATTCACAATGAAAATTAAACATAACGTAAACATTAACATAAGCACATAAACATGTGCCACAAACTTAAGTAGCCAAGGCCCATTCACAATGAAAATTAAACATAACCTAAACATAACACGTGTGTGGAAACAAACATACCGAATCAACAAAACTACAGAATCTATTACATAAAAATGGAGAATTGCACAATGACTGACGATGTATATATACAATTTATGTTTCTAATAACTACAATGGCTTTCAATACTTTAAATCAAAGAAACGGAGATGTAAAATAATAAACTTTTCGTCATATGATTCCATGTTGCGCGCCTAGCTATCATCACGGCCAATAGATCAAAATATTGCCTGTAGGCAAAGCCCATGAGATGTTAAACAAAAAGTGAAAACACGCTTTCCGCTTGTGTACTGTTTCCAAATCGCATAAACATAAGCATGAAAGTTTGGAGTTTGCAAACTTTCATGTTAACGTCTTATGATTAAGATTAAGTTTATGCTTATGTAATTCATTGTGAATGCTTTCATTAAATAACATGGACACAAGGTTTTATGCTTACGTTATGTTTATGTTTAATTTTCATTGTGAATGGGCCTTCAAGCAGATTAGATAGAAACATACATAATTATACGTACTTTGTAGACAAGATACTTAAGAAAAAAGGTCACATAAAGATGATAATAATAAAGTTAGTAATAATTACTTACTTACTTACTTACTGGCTTTTAAGGAACCCGGAGGTTCATTGCCGCCTTCACATAAGCCCGCCATTGGTCCCTATCCTGAGCAAGATTAATCCATTCTCTATCATCATATCCCACCTCCCTCAAATCCATTTTAATATTATCTTCTCATCTACGTCTCGGTCTCCCCAAAGGTCTTTTTCCCTCCGGTCTCCCAACTAACACTCTATATGCATTTCTGGATTCGCCCATACGTGCTACATGTCCTGCCCATCTCAAACGTCTGGATTTAATGTTCCTAATTATGTCAGGTGAAGAATACAATGCGTGCAGTTCTGTGTTGTGTAACTTTCTCCATTCTCCTGTAACTTCATCCCTCTTAGCCCCAAATATTTTCCTAAGAACCTTATTCTCAAACATCCTTAATCTCTGTTCCTCTCTCAAAGTGAGAGTCCAAGTTTCACAACCATACAGAACAACTGGTAATATAACTGTTTTATAAATTCTAACTTTCAGATTTTTTGACAGAGGACTAGATGACAAAAGTTTCTCAACCGAATAATAACAGGAATTTCCCATATTTATTCTGCGTTTAATTTCCTCCCGAGTGTCATTTATATTTGTTACTGTTGTATTATATTATTAACCTTAACAAAAAGTATAATATGTAAAGCTCTTGTCAATTTTAATTATTTTATAACAAGTGTTTTCTCTAACAAAATGTATTGTAACATGAGTTATATGTACCAGAAGTCATTTCCATAACTTCCAAATTTATACTTCCCGGAAATGAATTCAAAATTAAATCTTTTCCATCAACAAGATCTAGTTACATAAAACTCATGGAAAAATCAACTACCCTTTTCATGCATATTTACTATGTACACTCTCATGGTTCAAGTTATAGATATCGTCCTTTCAACAATAACTGGTGATGGCGAACAGGCGAAAACGTTAATATTCCACTTAAAATGTTATAGCAAATAAACATTTGCAAAATAGATCAATAATATTGATTGAACTTAAAATAAAATATTTATCATATTACTCAATAGGCCTATAGTGCATATAATAATAATAATAATAATAATAATAATAATAATAACAATAATTTATTTAAACTGGCAGAGTTACGGCCATACGGCCTTCTCTAACACTCATCCAGGAGTAAAAGTGCGTTACAAAAAACACTACAAATTTACAAAGTACACTACAATTTTACACACAAAACTGAATAAGATAATAATAATAAAATGTAAACAACAAGTAAGTAGAAATCAGACATAATATATAACATACAGAAAGAAAGAAAAAGCATAATAAAATGTGAACAGCAGGTCAAAATAAATGAGACATACAAAGTATAAAAAATAAGACAATTATTGATGATGATGATGATAATAATAATAATAATAATAATAATAATAATAAATAAGAATAGTAATAGTAATAATGATAATAATAATAATAATAATAATAATAATAGTAATGAAATAGTGCAGTACAAAGCATACAATGAATACAATATTTTTAAGTACACACAGTAAGGAAAATTATGATTATATATAGCTCAACTTATCACATTATAGATATACCATTATCGGAAAATATGAAAACAAAAATGTAAAATAAATTAAATATCACTAGAACATAAAAAAAATGTAAATACGTGGAAAGATGCAATACAACACTTGTCATAATAGTAAGTTAGTTTGGCAACTCGTCCTAAGATAATTTTCTAACTTGGATATGAAAGATTTCAATGTTCGGCAGCCCTTGACTTCAGGCGGCAGAGAGTTCCAGTGACGAGAGGTAGCAACAGTGAAAGATGAGGAATACAGAGATGATGTGTGAGGTGGAATTTCTAGCGTGTTATCGCGTTGTGATCGAGTATTAATATTATGATAGCGAGAGAGAATATGAAAACGAGCGAATAAATAATAGGGGTATGAAGTGTGCATAATTCGATATAAGAGAGAGAGTGAGTGCAGATTTCTCCTCTCATGTAATCTAAGCCATGATAACTTCTCGAAAGAAGGTGAGATATGATCATAGTATCGAACATTACAAATGAAGCGGACGCACGCGTAATGAACACGCTGTAGTTTCTGAGCGGAATCAATCCTGAGATCACTGAACAAAACGTCGCAATAATCGAAGTGAGATAGAATGAGTGTCTGTACCAGCGTCTGTTTTAATTTCATGGCCATCAGATGAAATAAGTTTAACTTACATAGCACCAGGTTCCTCACATCCACCATACACCTTTTCTTCATCCTTCTTATTCTCCGTCATATCACCGGACATTTTTATCGAATGTAACCTAGAAGAAATTGAACGTAATTTCTGAGACACTTTTATTGCAATGTCATTCCACACTACAATTTCCGCTCTTATGCACAAATCTTCTACAAAACTTAAAATAAGTAGCCCACATTTGTATTTCTTTGACTTATAGCATGTTGATACACGAAGACGGTTGTTTATAGAAGAAATAACATTATGTGAGACAACGTATAGCTTCTCCCCATTTTTTCTTTTCTCTGTTGGTCTGGCAATTATTTATTTTATTTCCTTCTCCTTCTTCGAATCGGCAAGTTCTCTACTTGCTCTCCGTTAACTTCTCTGCAGGCTGACCCCAACCCGTCTCTAGCTACCAATGGAGATAAGATACAGCTCTCAAATTGCTAGGAGCAGGTGGCTATAATGACGTGTGGAAATATTCTCATATGCTTAAGGGACCTGTCCAGGAAAGGTACTAAAGAAATATACTTGAAATTGATTATCTGTGACGTACGAGTTGTTTCAGCAGTTAAAGCAATCAGTGGCTGAGTAGAACCTTTGACCTTGGAGGATATGCAGCTGTTCAGCATGTATAATGGCCGTGTGGCTGACCTGTGTGAACGAGACTAAATCTAAGTAAAATGTACTCTTTGATGATTAGTCTACTATCCAAGATAAATATTAAGTGCTATAAACAAAATTATTATATTATATTATATTATATTATATTATATTATATTATATTATATATTTTATGCTCGACCATGCCGAAATGTAGTAATTATACACCTGGTAGTAGCCTTTTAATGGACCTCATTAAAGTACACCTATTCATTATAATTCATTTGTTCAGCCAATGAGAAATCACCATTGTACCATTATAAAACCGCAAGTATCGATTATTCTCGGATATGCAATCGAAAGACTATTAGCAAAAAGTCACGGAGGCTGGAAATCCAATACTGTCGCAGAAGGTTATGTTCTGTTACTATAATAATTAGCGTTAATTGTAAATACAGTAATATTCAAATAAATTCCATTTGTCATCTCGTTTTTCAATTCTAAATCAATTTCCAGGTTATATCAAGCCTAATGTTCATGTTGTTCTCTAGATTATATCAAGGTCAATGACATTCGTGTTTCGGAAAAAATCAATACTTTCGCGTCTGCGCACATCTCACAATTTAGGTCAGTTCCGCTCCTCACTTACATAACATAACATGCATACTTATGAATAATTTCAAGTTAGAAATATGGTCGAGCATAAAAAGTCGTATGAAACTTGGCTATAATAGTAATTAAGACGCTCGTATGAAAATTATGAAACTCGCTTGCGCTCGTTTCATAAACAAACATACTCTCGTCTTAACTACTACCATTATAGGCTCGTTGCATAATGTACTAATATTATATTATATTATATTATATTATATTATATTATATTATATTATATTACATTATTTTATCATATCGACGGTATTTAGGTAAAAGGGCTTAGCTCTAGTTTATTAAAATTTGATTTTGTTTACTTAATTAGTGGAATTATTTAAATTGTAATTAGAAAATGTGTAGATATGGTTCTGGCAATTATGTTTACATTCCATATTATATTAGGTAACTTAATGCTTTTTTTAATTTTTCAGAAATGAGATATTGTTTAATGTTGGATAACTATGTAAAATAAAAGTAGTGAACCCCTTGTCATTTGAAGCACGAACCGCCACTGTTGCAATATAAATTATTGACGTCAAAATATTGGTATTAAAATGTGCCTGTCGACTTTCTCAAGTACTGGACTAAAGTAGGATACATATACTCATGATTCTAACGTGTCTGATCGTCTTTGGAACACGGCATTGATAGTGGTAAGTTAGGCCTATATCTGTTCGATGTATGCAATGTTCTGTCAGACTTATTTATATCGCCGCAATTAAAAATTATGTGATAAGCAGTTTATTACTTACTTACTTACTTACTTACTTACTTACTTACTTACTTACTTACTTACTTACTTACTCACTTACTTACTTACTTACTTACTTACTTACTTACTGGCTTTTAAGGAACCCGGAGGTTCATTGCCGCCCTCACATAAGCCCGCCATAGGTCCCTATCCTGAGCAAGATCAATCCAGTCTCTATCATCATATCCCACCTCCCTCAAATCCATTTTAATATTACCTTCCCATCTACATCTCGGCCTCCCTAAAGGTTTATTAATTTCATAAAATACGTAACATACAAAATTTCAATAATTCTGTTATATTTATATGAATATATGCTGTTTCCTCCCTTTTGAATTTACAACCTAGGCCTAATATTTTCCTCGTTTTGAATTAGTTATAATTCCAAACCATATTTAAAAATGGCTGTGTTAAAAGTTCAACTTCCATAACGTTGCTTTTTCTTTAACTAATTTAATTTGTATTTATTTATTTATTTATTTATTTATTTATCTTTTTACCTATTTATTTGTTTATTTATTTATCTATCTATTTATGTATTTATCTATTTATCTATTTATTTATCTACTTATTTTTATCTATGTATTTATCTATCTATCTATCTATCTATCTATCTATCTATCTATCTATCTATCTATCTATCTATTTATTTATTTATTTATTTATTTATTTATTTATTTATTTATTTATGCCTATAACAGGGCAAAGCCCCAATTACTATAGACAGTACAGATATTCGTTTAAAAAAACATAGAATTGCAATAACATTCAAGAACTTTGTAGATCAATGGAAATGCAAGGAGAACAAAGGAAATACAAGGAGAACAAAGGAAATACAAGGAGAACAAAGGGAATACAAGGAGAACAAGGGAAAGATAATGAAAACGAGGGAAATACAAGGAGAACAAAGGGAATACAAGGAGAACAAAGGAAATACAAGGAGAACATGAGAAACATTTGAAGAACAAAGAAAATACAAGGAGAACGAGGAGAAGACAATGAGAACTTGGGGAAGACAAGGAGGTCCTATAGCCTTGGTTGCATGCAAGGATATACAGTACATGCACCTGTAAATTTTTTATAATTCTGTTATTTAACGACGCTGTATCAACTATTGAGTTAATTATCGTTTATGGCAGTGGTGATAACGAGATGGTATTTGGCGAGATAAAGCCGAGGATTCGTCATAGAATTGCCTAATATTCACTTCTCTGCCGAGTCTTCTGCATTTTCGTCAGGCACACTAATATTTGTGCCAAACGGAGTAGGCCTACTTTGTGAAAATAATAGCAGTTTGATATCCTTCCTCCTTTTTAGTGATATACTTCATAGTCTTGTTGCATTCTGTGATCGGTCACCGCTATTAAATTATTATATAATTCACGTTCTGGAGTTGAACTAGATTCAAGTGTCCTAATGCGCTGCAAGTGAACCGAGAAAACTATGTATAATAATGACATTAATATTAAGCATGAATCGTGCTTGTGGTAACTGATTCCATCCTTTGGTCATTGTCTATGTTATCATATCAGCGTAAAGCTGAATTTACACGTCGTTAACGACAAAAAGCGTTTAGAATGTCAGTTTCGCTTGTTAGTGAGATACTTTACACACAAGGACACAACATTTATACGGTTTGTTACAGTTAAGATGTACAATTTTCAGTATCATTAGGAAAAGGGCGGCACCTGTCTTGACAATAGCTTGACGAAACGATTTCGATAAGTATCAGTTACGAAGTTCCGCAAATTGCTCCACTTAGCCATTTTTATAATAATGCCGTTATTTATTTCTTCAAGGCAAGAAAGACATTCTGCTATGAAATAAAACACAGAAATTCCACATTTTTATTACGTATCGAAGACCTAGTGATGCGCGTCCTATTGCCTTACTTAATTTATAAGGTTTTATTCAAAAGTGAGAGGTACGGCAACTTACAAGGGTCATACTGAAAGTCGTGAGCAACCCGTTGTTATAAATCTTCATTTTTATTTTTTAGACAAACCAGGTACATCATGAATAATTTCCAGGGAAAAATTGTTCCGGGGCCGGCTATCGATCCCGGGACCTCTGGTTGAACGTACCAGCGCTCTGCCAACTGAGCTACCGGGAACTCTACCCGACACCGTCTCAACTTTTCCCTTTATATCCACACAACTCGCGTGGGCTGACGAAACGTCAGAGACCCACATCGAGTGCACACAAACTCTGTGTGACTTGAAATTGTGGTTTTCTGTTAACGTACACAGTGATGTATATATTATGCAAATCTAATATTTCAGGTAAAGCGCTGGTACGTTCAACCAGAGGTCCCGGGATCGATACCCGGCCCCGGAACAATTTTTTCCTTGAAATTATTCAAATCTGCTTTACAGGAAGCTTTACCTGAAACATTAGATTTGCAGGTAACATCATCTTAATCTACAGACTTTTCTGTCACTTTTCAACATAGTCTCCATTTCTTTACACACATTTTTGCCGCAGTTCTGTAAGTTTGAAAATTCCCTTGCTGTAGAAGTCCGTTTCATCTTCCCGAAGACACTGACGCACTGCTTTCCGGATGTCCTCCAGCGTCTCGTAGATTTGGCCTCGCAGCTGCTTCTTTACAGAACCGAAAAGATGGTAGTCGGATGTTGCCAAGTCGGGACTGTAGGGAGAATGCGGAAATGTTCTCATTTTCTCCACAGTAGTGACACGATCAGTGTGAGGCCACGCGTTATCGTGTTGCAGGATGATCTTCTTTCCAGGGCGTTGCACGACGGAGCTTCAAAACTGTCTGAATATAGCGGACAACATTTATGGCCTGTCCAGGTTCAATAAATTCAACCAAAATGCATCCCAGAACTCATCAACTCTTTCCTTGTTGCGTTCCGTGGAGGCAATTCGAGGGCTACCACTACGAGGCTCATCTTGGATGCTCGTGTTCCCATCTTCGAAATGTTTCACCCATCTCCTAACACTGCTGGCGCCCATGCACACATCTCCGTGTGCACGCTGAAGTCTGAGGTGAATTTCAGCTGCAGATTTTTCTTCTTTAACAAGGAATTTAATGACAGCACGCTGTCGAAACGAACCATCGTTGTCGACCATTTTGCAAACATTGCCTGTGGTCACATGATAGAAGTTAATGACGTCACAGTACGTCAATTCATAGTGTAAAGTTTGTAGATTATGATCATATAATCGTTTTTGTTACATTGTTGAAATTTAAATTAGCTTTTAAAAGTGGCGCCCTGGCTGCCACATCCATTGTCATCTTTTTGCTTTTTGCCTTTCTCCGTAACTTGTGATATTTCAACTTCAGGTGCACTTTTCTCAGAAACTATTTAACTAGAAGGCTGATTTTCTGTGCATATGTATTGTATGAAGTTAATGGGAAATTCAGAATTTTACAAGCAATTAAGTAAAAGGATTCCGTCTACAAACTTATCTAAGGAAGTGGTAGGCTAATAACCCATTACACCAATAAAATATTTATGATTTAATGCATTTTAATAGTGTAATGGATTATTGACCTATTACTTTTTTAGATAAGTTTGTAGACGGAATCATTTTACTTAATTGCTTGTATCCCTTTGACTTATCTGAAAATATGACTCTAAAAATTCAGAATTTCAGTCAAATTTAACTATTCACTTAGATAAAACAAAATCCTTGACCTTCAATGACAAGTAAGGTTTAGGAAAACGGACTGGTAGTTTTTTTTATAAAACTTTACCTATGTGAATCGATATGTGTTCTGCTACGACTTTGCATATCTTGAATAATTAATTATCAATCAGAACTATGATAATTGGATCATTTTGCAGAAAGGAACCAACCCACAAGATACCTAAACTAAGAAAAATGAACTTTAAAGTTAAACGTGAGCAATAAATTCACAAATAAATGTAACTACATATTTATTGCTTTAACCGAAAGCGTATTATAAGACGTAGAACCCGATCGCAAGCTCATGGCACCTGCGCGAAAGACGAATTGACATCCAAGCAGTCGCCCACATAACCAGAACCCCCAACTCAGAAGCCTCAGAAAGAAGCTCGCGCATGTTGGTGCCACGAGTTTACGATCGGGCTCTATCTTTGATCAAAATATGGATCCTTGGATTTATTTCATTATTGAGACATTAAATTTGTTTGTGAGTTGATTCCTTTCTGCATGATGCAGTCCAGTTATACCTACTACATTTAAATAAACAAATAAACCGATGAAAAAAAAAATATTTACAAAATCTTTGACAAATTGTCACAATTCTATGCTGTAAGGGAATATAAAAATCAGAATTATATTAAATATGTTGGGAATTAAATATCATTGTTAATGTGATATAGGCTAATTTGGACAGGCCTGGGCGCTAATAACTCGATTGAGTCACTGCAGAACAGACCGTAACTCCACACTCCACCTTTCCCAACTGAGACAGTAATGTTTTGGTTGGGTACGAGCAGACAGGAAGGTCAGTGACGGATTGTATCAAGCGGGTATCATAGCGTTTACGAACTTTCGGCTCTCTCTGGTCGCCTAAAATCTGCAACTGATGCACAGATCCTTACTGTGCGTTTGTTTATAAGGCGCTGTACGTAAAACGGACATGGGCAGGAACTTCTGCTTTCCTTTCACCTCCCCTCTTATGCCTAAGGCTGAATTAGGATGAATTAAATCCAAGTTATCGAGAAACAGCTCTTTGAGAATCTGCAGAATGTAAATCGTACATTTCATTTCAGGCCTCTTAAATAAGAAGTCAGATGAGTGACGACTGGAACGTAGATGTGTTAGAAATAACTAAACTCTACAAATTTCCCTCAGTAATACGGATTTAACAAGCGAAAAATTACCGACTCTGGTTAGTAGTCACGCGAATGAACATCAGATTGGAACAGAACGACTTCATTGAGAGAACGACTCTGTGTAAAACAGGCAAGTAATTCGACTTATGAACACTTCAAGCAGAAGTCCATTATTTTTCTTCTGTCCTCTTTTGATCTAGAGACATGTGTTTTACTTCTACATCCATCCTATGCATGAAACTCGGATCAAATATTTGCAGACTTTAAAATATGTGAAGTACTACCACGTTATCTGAGGGAACATTGAACGTTGTATGTATAAATAAGCTTTCTAACGTGTAAGAATCACCGTCGTACAGATGATCACTCGCCTGACGGGATTCTAGTCACATTCCACCGAAGCTGCCATACGACGTTCTGTCTTCAGCAAGCTTAAGTAACGCAGAGTAATCATATAGCCTATGTAAAAATCCTAGTGCAATATTTATTTACTGCAAACAAAAGATTGATTGATGAATAAGCTCACTGGTTGTAAGAAATCTTTCGTCTTTAGATTCTTTGATCATTCGCTAATCTCATTATGAAACAAAGAAAGAAACTGTAAAGAAATAACTACTCCGTGTTTAATTTTGAATGGGAGCTTCCGGCACTTGTTTTTTATGTTCATGACGTCATACATTTCATAGATCGACGATTAGTACATTCTCTTTGCCTGCTATATCGAATTATACATGATTCCACACCCAACTACCTTGCCTCTCGGTTTACTCTCCTAGCTTCACATCATAATCGTAATACACGTTCACAGCACAATCTGTTGCTATCAATACCACGTCATCAGACATCTCTGTACTCAAGTTCTTTCTCAATAGCCATGGCCCGCTCATGGAATTCGCTGCCGCTGGAAATCAGGGGTAGTCTTAGTCCCCAGTTGTTTAAAATTAGGTTGTTTAGAAATATTTTAAATGCACAGAACTAGTTTTTAGGTATAATTTTTATTTATATTATTATTATTATTATTATTATTAATATTATTTTACACAGTCATTACTTTATTTTTCCATTAACACTAATATCTAGGTAATTGTCATTGTCTCAATGTAACACGTGCTGTGCTGATCATACTAATTGTACTATTCCTTTAGTTGTGACATTATATTCATATGTATTAATTCTTTTTTTTCTTCTTTTAACTTAATACTTGTATACTAGAATGTATTTTTCTGTTTGTGATTATGTATTCAGTCTCTTTTTTTTTATTACATATATTTTTTTTATTATTGTTATTTCAAAGTTAATACTGATTGTGTATATGTATTCAATCTCTCTTTTTTACTTAATTATGTTTATTATTATTTTTAAGTTCATATTTGTATACCGGTATGTATTTTTTCTGTATGTGATTTGATCCTGGTTGAGTGGAAGAGAAGGCCTGATGGCCTTAACTCTGCCAGGGAAAATAAAACTATTATTATTATTATTATTATTATTATTATTATTAATAGATTTGTTTGCCGAGTCCAGCCAAAGAGAGACGATTTTATTGATTTAATAATTTGCGGTACTTTAGAACATACGGCATTTTGTAGCAAATCTCCTGTAAGATCTAAAATGGTAATAGGAAAGAGTATTATAGAACAGGTAAATAAATTTAAATTTTTGGGCGTTACCTTATCTTTTAAAGGAGACTATGATCAAAAAGAAAAAATAGAAAAATTTAATTACATAAAATCAAAAGCTAGAAAAGATACATTGTTAAAATTTTATAAGGTGATGTCAGTGCCCAGTTTACTATATGGAAGCAAAACATGGGTTATAAAAAAGAAAGACGCCTCTAGATTACAAACAAATGAGATGAAATTTTTGAGAAGCGTAGCAGGTTACAGGAAAATAGAACATAAAAGAGACGAAGAAATAAGAGAAGAACTTGAGATATATGAATTAAACAACAAAATAGAAGAATATAGGAATACATGGATGTCTCACATTTCAAGGATGAAGGAGGACAGGATACCACATAAGTTTTGGAAATGTAAACCTCGGGGAAGAAGAGATATTGGAAGACCAGCCAAAAGATGGATGGACCAATTTCAGTAGCTGCTACAGGAATCAATTTCCTAATGCATGAAGGATGATGATGACTTTAGAAGATCTGAGTTTCGCACTTAGTATTTCATTTTTTATGTCAGTTTCATAAATATGTATTATTTTGTTACGTTAACAAGAAAATATTTAATTAACAGGTTACCAACTCTGAGAAGATTTTGTCGAGGAAGTTGCTATAATTTTAAACCAATTGGCCAGAAGTTCATTCACGCATTGATCAATATCATAACGATATTGCTCGCCAACTAAAACCATATGGAAGTAAGTTACAAGAATAAATTTGTAATATTTTATCACAGTCTAGTATTTTATACAGTCACGAGCTCAATACGTAGGAAATATGCATCCATAGATAGTTGCTAACCACTAGGATCGCTACTATCGCCTCATCACAGACAATGCGAAATAGCACCGGCACAGTCTATTGTTCCTAGTACCCTCAACAACTCAAGCTTCGTGGCTGTATATACTAGACTGTGGGTAACATTCAAGATGTTCTTAAGACATATTTAACAAAATTAAATGAAGTTTAATAATAATAATAATAATAATAATAATAATAATAATAATAATAATAATAATAATAATAAAATGTATGACATTTATTTCTTGTTTTTATTACACGGCTGCATTAATTTGTTTATTAAAACAAAAGAATAATACTCAATGTCAACAACAGACATGGTCAACATCGTTCATCTGTGCCTTGAAAATTAAACTTGCTTGCTTCCTTGCTCTAGAATGTAACATCATTCTCACCTCTATAGGTAGCGGCTCTAACGACAGAGACTACTTTGAATGAGGAAGTAGAATAGGATGGAATGGAATTTTGAGAGGGGAGGGCACTACGACCCAATACTGCAACCTTCCAAGATCTATTGCGCTAATCCTCAAGCTAAACGCATTCTTAATCCCACACCGACTGAATAATAAAGTTCGCTATATACCCAGGTTTCGAGCAGGCAATCCCCCCTCTTTTCAAGGCCAGCCCCCTCCGTGCGGCGATGCTTTGCATACACTTAAAATTGTCTAAGAATGTACCCTTTCTTGCTGTCCGCCTTCCTTTGGTAACGGTATTGTAAAGATTTACTTAAAGGTTACGTCAGGCATGTCAATTGATGCCCACAGGAGCAAGCGCGCGCTTTAGAGCCCAGGAGAGCCTGAGCGCTTTACAGCGGAAAGGAAAGACACAGACGAAAGAGGTGGTATATGCCGCTTGGTCGAGCTATATTCAGGGATGGCCAGCACTGATTCAATAAATAAAGGGAAGAGAACGTATTCAAACTGTATCCATGTTAAATTTTAGATTTTCCTGAGAAGTATAAATGCATTATAAGAATGTAAGTTTTAATTTTAATGCTCATTTTTCACAAGTTTGATTTTTTTATTCAAAATAAATATTTTCTCAACTTTTCGTATAGAAAAGTGAAATTTTCAGGTATAGGCCTATTTATTTAGTATCCTTACAGAATGTTTTCGTAAATCTAATATACCATATATACATATTACAGAAGATATGTATTGAAAATTTTGAAAATATTCGCATGAAAATTGTTTGTAAGGAAATGGATTAACAAAGCAACTACTGTTACATCATAAGCAAAAAATACGTGCCCATGTGTTGCAAAAATGTCAGCTCTATAGCTTCAGCAGATTTCGAGAAAATAATTTCATATTCTGATGGTAGGAAGTTGCTTACAAATATCACCTTAAAAGCATAATGCGATAAGAGTTTTGTTATGTAATATTAGTTACACTTAAAACAGATACAGTACCTAGGTAACTTTGCTTTGTACTGTAATATTGTTTTGATTAGTTTATTGATTACTTTTATAAGGCTAAAGATACCATCAATATAAATTCCAACTTATTATGTCATACCCAATATCTTTCTTTGGAATATTACTTTCTTTATGAATGATGTGTTTCATCCACTTAATACAGTATAATATTATACTACTATGGAATTTAAGTGAATATTCCTTCTTAACTATCTATTACGTTATTAAGATTTAAAACACAAGTGCAATATTAAGAAATCAGTGTTAGCACTTCTGTTTTACAGACAATATAGATACTATTAAACAGAAAGAAGCCATATAAAAATAACGGCATCAAATTTCACGTTCCGTTTGAAGTTTGTGCACCACTGTTTTCTTAATCCAACAGGTTGCTTATTCATATACACAACCCGTCCTCTTTCCATACATAGCGCTTGCTGCCCGCGCACGACGTCAAGGTCAGAAAAATGCGCTTGCTTTGACATCACTGGGTTACGTTATGTAAGGTTAGTTTAGACGACATCAAGGTCTTCTATCCCGGGACTCTACAAGCCGATGATCAGTGAAAAGTAAATGTGTAATATGGGGAACCGGAGAACCTCGAGAAAATCCCCAACTGCGACCTTGTTCGACGCAAATGTCACTATGGATTTTTTTCAATATTTTCCCAGGCTTGACCGGAACTCGAACCCTAATCGCTCGCATGACAGACTGAATGTCTGCCCACTGAGTCACCGCAGGGATCTGAATGAGGAAGTACTGACAATGAATTTAATCGGAGATCATAGATGCTTTCACAACGAACAATGTTAAAGGGTTCTTTACAAAAAGATAGCGACTACAACGCATTAAAAAGAAATTCTATAATCGTGTGTTTCTTACACCCGTACCTGGGTCATTGCACCGTATTAGTCTCTTTGTTGTCCTTTTCTTATTTTATTTATGCAGCACATTCGAACAAACATTTTTACGTGGCAATCTGTTCAAAATTACCCCTTCTCTGTATAAGGCTTTAGAAGTACCGTAATGGCTTCAGCTAGAATTACCTATTCTCTCGAGAGACACAGGAAGCAATCTTTTTATCATTAAGTATAAACTTATTAAACTTCACAGTAGTTCCGTTTAAGGCCGGGTGACCGTTACGCAAGTATTGTTCTTCACTTCCAAGTTAAGATTTTTATAACAAAAGGATTAGATATAATTTGTCAAGGCATTGTTTTAAGAATGCTTTTTAATTAAAATATCTTCTAAATTATGAATAAAATTGAATGTCCATTACTGTAACAGACACCCCATTACGTTTACGTCCAAGAGCAACGTTTCATTGCAGAAACTACCAGTTCAGACGGCCACTGGGTGGAGTTACAATAAGTAAGATCCTCTATTGCAGTAACGGACAAGTTATTACGAAGTGCAAGGGTCCCAACTCTGCAAGTGGGAGATATTTTATACAATACAAATAGCCGAGTCTCTATACAAGATGGATATTTGAAAGAGATTAACAGTTGGCAATAGTCACGTTCGTCATAAATAAAGTGTGGTATGCTGTTCGTGTAGCATTATGATAATCCAAGCACGAGGGTCATTCTAAGCATTACCGGGACCTTGCACAAGGAAGTAAGTTAGAGTTCAAGAAGGCATATGAGTACAGTATTACAAGAGAACAATGCTGTAAAATTATCCAGTAATACAGTAGGCCTAGTATATTAAGATACAAGGTTGAGAAGTGCTTTTTACAAAACCGAGGAAAAGTTTGAAAAACTTGCTCTCCTCGTTTTTCAATTTCCGAGATTTTGTAATGCATTTCACAAACGTGTATTGTACAGTATTTTTTGTACGAGAGTATATTTTTAAAATAATATTTTAAAAAATCTTAATAATATAGGCTACAGTATGTACCAGAGGTCTGCATCGGACGTTTTCGCTCGAGCGCCAAGTAGTTCATAGCATAATCCGATAGGTAGCGCACAGGCATGATGGGTAACATTGTCGCGAGCGATAAATCCTCGAACGGTATAAGCCGAGCGTTAGACATTCGTTCTTGTTACAGTGATGAACTGTGTAGTAACATCATAGATGTTTATCATTTCAAAACTTTGCAGTGTTTAACTAACCTCTCCATAGTACAACTACAAAACTTGCTTTAAAATGTAATATGAATGTTGTAGGTAAATGTCCCCCCCCCCTCACACAGGAGTGATTTTGTTTTTGCCATATCTGGCAGATGTTATTGGATGTAAATGCAATTAACCTATTATAAACGGAGAACACAGTCACGATAATGCAAGAAATGTATCAAGTTTTCTAGTAATAATAATAATCTCTAATAATTAGTGTATTAATCTTTGCGTCTGTAACAGTTGTGCAGCATGATTATTCGTTTTATTATATTTTCTGTGACGTTATCTCTGTACTAATATTGTTATTAATTTACTGCTATATAATAATATTTTGTAAAACGTTTCTACATTGTCGCAGTATATAGGCGGAACACTATATATGGACCTATCATATTATATATGTGGTAAATCAAATATTGAATAATTATTAATTAGGAATAATAATTGTATATCGAAGTTTTCATACTATTTTATTTATAACTTCGTGTTACTGTTTTGGTACGTTCCATTAGAAGTTTGTCTTAAACGCAGAAAATAAAGCCTTATTTTTACCGTGTGAGCAAAACGTATGTGTATCTTATCTGTCGCCTTCCATACAAGATAAAACGTCGGTGAGATGACCTTGTACTGTGCTTCTATTTATTACGAGTGTATCACGACCTATCTTATCTCACTCGAGCGTGCGACATTCGACCGAGTTCAAGCGAGCGATTTAACTCCAATGCAGCACTCTGGTACGTACTTTACATTATGAACAGTTGACTGATGTGAACAGTCTGGCCAACGTAAATACGCTAAATGCTGAAAGTTATTTAGTTCTAGGAATGTAAAGGAGTAAAAATTGTTTTTCCAATGTAGTGATTTGTTTTGTATAATGTATATTAATTGGACGAGTTACGCAATAAGAGACCAAGCGCCAAAAACCTGTTTCGAGATATTGGGCATTGAAATAAATCTGTTTTTTATGAAACATTTTATTCGAGAAGTATTATAACATTCATACTATTACAAAACATAGCACAAATAATACCAAAAAAGGCTAACCGATTTTTGATAAGAGACCAGCAGTTGAATTAGGCTAATATTTCAAACGATGAAAGAGTAATGGAACGGAGAAAAATTCTCTCCGGCGCCGGGATTTGAACCCGGGTTTTCAGCTCTACGTGCTGATGCTTTATCCACTAAGCCGGAGAGAATTTTTCTCCGTTCCATTACTCTTTCATCGTATGATGACGCAGAATATCTGCATGGAAATATCATATGTACTTCGGTACATTAAAATAATATATATGATATGCGTAAATCACTTCGTGGTTTAAGACGGCGCTTATTCCGTCGGATCCCGGCCAACTAGTCACTCATAACGAGTGCACCTCAGCACATGTGTGGACTTCAGTCCTAAGTTCATAGACATCTATGACGAAGTGCAGAGGGCGGCCACTAGAGGGAACCCAAGAGTTGGAACTTAAACTGAGAAGATTCTGTCCGACGCCGGGGTGGGTATCCGGTGTGGCTTAGTGGATAAAGCATCAGCACGTAGAACTGAAAATCCGGGTTCAAATCCCGGCGCCGGAGAGAATTTTTCTCCGTTCCATTGCTCTTTCATCGTATGATGACGCAGAATATCTGCATGGAAATATCATATGTACTTCGGTACATTAAAATAATATATATAATATTTCAAAGCAAAATAAATAAATGTATTTTATACAATAAACGAATTTTCGCTTATCAAATAATAGCAGGAAAATTCAGATATCGAATTGTTGATTTTTTCCGAGTTAAATTAGCCTGCCATAGACAGATTTGAGCAAATATCTCTCTTTTTTTTCGCTTATGAAACAAAAGAACTAGAGATACACAGAAAGCATAGCATATAAAATCTATTATAGCTCTTTTATCATTGCATCATTCATTCAGCTTGTTCGTGTATGTATTCAATAAACTATACATTTTTTTTATATAACTAGCCGTACCCGTGCGCTCCGCTGCACCTCTTAGAAATAAATATAAAGTAATTACATAATTAAAATAGGACGTTTGATCTAGGGAACATAGAAGGATAAATCGTTTAATATGTTACTTAATTTAAATTGTATTTAAATAATTAAAATGCGATCATTTTGGTCCAGAGACCACTCATTTACTGCAATGACAATTCCTTTAACACGTTTCTTAATTGTTATTACATGCAACCATAGTTCAATGAAGATTGACATATCATTTAGTAATTAATTAGCTTTCGATATTACTTCATACAAACACAGAAACATTCTCTGTAGGCTATGTTTAATAGCTTTCGATTGTTATTGTCCAAGGCCTCTTATAGACGAAGTCACTTGTTTTTATTTCATTACAACGCCTTAGATGGCGTTATCTTAATTTTAAAACCCATTTATCTCATTAAATATCAGTCGTATCAAAAGTTTATATAGAATAAAACTTATCGGAAATCATTTTTAAAGAAACTTTTGTTATGTAACATTTTTCAAGAAGATTAATAATAAGGAAGAAATTTCGATTAATTTAATTCAAGCCCACTTATAATCCCCCTTTTAAATAAGGTATTTTGAATGCTATATATCCTACAATCTAAGTTACAACGAACTTAATTTATATTCCAATTTTCATATAAATCGGTTCAGCCATTATCCCATGAAAAGGTAACAAACATCCAGACAGACAGACAGACATACAAACAAAAATTTCAAAAAAACGATTTTCGGTTTCAGGATGATTAATTATACATGTTAACACTAATTATTTTTGGAAAATCGAAAATTACCAGAAAAATTTTGGCTACAGATTTATTATTAGTATAGGTACGAAATTTAACTGGCCGTATATAGCCTATATAGGACTATCGATTAACAATGACAGCATGAATGGATAATAAGGAAGGCTGAGGAATACCATATAAACTGCAGTTTCACTATTTTCGTGTAGCATTCTTATTCATTTCATTTAATGGTCTGCCCAAGGGCAGGTCTTTCACTGGAAACCCAGCTTTCTCCAATCTTTCCTATTTTCTGCCTTCCTCTTCGTTTCCTTATATGATCCACATATCTTAATATCGTCTATAATCTGATATATTCTACCCCGAACTCTTGTCCCGTTCAACATTCCTTCCAGTGCATCCTTCAGTAGACAGTTTCCTCTCAGCCAGTGACCCAATCAATTCCTTTAACGTTGTAAAATAAAAGGATATGAATAATTTAAAATCAATTCATATTAAATAATAATGTCAATATGTTATAAAAATCATATTTACATGTTTTTAAAAAACTGATATTAGGAAAATAGTTTTCCACCTCGCCATGTTTGCTAAAGTCCTTGGAAAACGATATAATTTCGTATCGGCATTTCTTTTGCAGCCCAGCGAACATACTTCGCTTTACTAGTACAACTGAAATGGACAGAAAGAAATAGTGAATAAAAAACAAACATTATTATGCCGATCCATCGAAGTGTGGAAATCAGTTCACGAATCCAGAATAATTTTAAAAATCATTAGGTTTCTACATCACAGACTTGTATGCACGAAGTACACACAAAGGATGTCATGAGTCTCTTTCTTTTGTTTTTGTCGGTAAAAAATCTTCCGATCATGTGAATGCAGGCGTAGGTTTCAGTTATGTTCCATAACATTTTTGGACAGAATATTGGACAAATTCTCGGCTATGAACCAGTAGAAACACAGCACACAGACCCAAACTCAACATTTCGGCCTGGATTTTGGTACAAACTTGGACATACATGGATTAAGGTAAGTTTTCAGCAGTTTCATCGTACGTGTGGTTAGGCCTATCGCTGGTGTTTGTTATTTTGTTTTAGTTACCATTGTTTAGATGAAGTTTAATGGTCGTCGAAATTCAAACATGAGTCACGAAAAAATCATCAGTGCTACGAAATACAATTATGGGGTGAGTAATATGCCTTAACTAGTTTGAATACAAATTATAAATACATTAACGTTATTTTAATATTATGGATTAATTTATCAATTTCCATGTATTGAGTTTTTATTTGTTTAAAAAGTTCAAGAGCCAGGAAAGAAATGTCATCCTATATAACTGCTTTTTCATATCCTAAACTACCAAATAACTTAAGTACATAATTTAGATTAAGTTATTATATCAATATAAACTAAAGTATCGTGATGAATTTGGAGAAGTAAGAAGGGAAGCGAAATCCTGTTCCGCGAGCCAGGTATAATGACTGAGGGAATCACCTTGCTAACCTCCGTTCTGGTTGGATGATCGTTCGCCTCTCCCGAGACATGTGGATGTAATGTCAGCAGCCGGATGGTCGATCATGGCTCTTTATGGGCCGTCGCGCATCCTATGTATTTATTTATTTATTTATTTATTTGCTTGCTCGTTTATTTATTTATTTATTTATTAGTTTGTTTATTTGTTTATTTATTTGTTTGTTTATTGGTTTGTTTTTTATTCGTATGTTTCTTTTATTTATTTATTTATTTATTTATTTATTTGCTTGCTTGCTTATTTATTTATTTATTTATTTATTTATTTATTTATTTATTTATTTATTTATTTATTTATTTATTAGTTTGTTTATTTGCTTTTATTTGTTTGTTTATTGGTTTGTTTTTTATTCGTTTGTTTCTTTTATTTATTTATTTATTTATTTATTAGTTTATTTATTTATTTATTTGTTTATTTGTTCATTTATTTGTTTGTTTATCGGTTTGTTTTATTTCGTTTGTTTCTTTTATTTATTTATTTATTAGTTTATTTATTTATTTATTTATTTATTTATTTATTTATTTATTTATTTATTTATTTATTAGTTTGTTTATTTGTTTGTTTATTTGTTTCTTTATTGGTTTGATTTTATTCGTTTGTTTCTTTTATTTATTTATTTATTTATTTATTTATTTACTTACTTACTTACTTATTTATTTATGTATTTATTTATTAGTTTATTTATTTATTTATTAGTTTGTTTATTTGTTTATTTATTTCTTTGTTTATTGGTTTGTTTTTATTCGTTTCTTTCTTTTATTTATTTATTTATTTATATAGTTATTAGTTTGTTTATTTGTTTATTTATTTGTTTGTTTATTGGTTTGTTTTTATTCGTTTGTTTCTTTTATTTACTTATTAGTTTGTTTATTTGTTTATTTATTTGTTTGTTTATTAGTTTGTTTTTTATTCGTTTGTTTCTTTTATTTATTTATTTATTTATTTATTTATGTATTTATTTATTTATTTATGTATTTATTAGTTTGTTTCCTTGTTTATTTATTTGTTTGTTTATTGGTTTGTTTTTATTCGTTTGTTTCTTTTATTTGTTTATTTATTTATTTATTTATTTATTTTTCTATTTAATTATTTATTTGTTTATTGGTTTGTTTTTATTCGTTTCTTTTATTTATTTATTTATTTATTTATTTATTTATTGGTTTTTTCTTATTCATTTGTTTATTTATTGATTTATTTATTTTTATTTTTTTATTTATTTATTTACTTATTTATTTATTAGTTTGTTTATTTGTTTATTTATTTGTTTGTTTATTGGTTTGTTTTTTATTCGTTTGTTTCTTTTATTTATTTATTTATTTATTTATTTATTTATTTATGTATTTATTTATTTATTTATGTATTTATTAGTTTGTTTCCTTGTTTATTTATTTGTTTGTTTATTGGTTTGTTTTTATTCGTTTGTTTCTTTTATTTGTTTATTTATTTATTTATTTATCTATTTATTTATCTATTTATTTATTTATTTGTTTATTGGTTTGTTTTTATTCGTTTCTTTTATTTATTTATTTATTATTTATTTATTGGTTTTTTCTTATTCATTTGTTTATTTATTTATTTATTTATTTTTATTTTTTTATTTATTTATTTACTTATTTATTTATTAGTTTGTTTATTTGTTTATTTATTTGTTTGTTTATTGGTTTGTTTTTTATTCGTTTGTTTCTTTTATTTATTTATTTATTTATTTATTTATTCGCGTATGTATTTTTATTTTTCATAATTGAAAGTTCGCTAACGTGCTGCACACGACACTGATGTCTGATTCGCGTTATTTAATGATCAAATGAAACTAGGGTTGCCAACATTTTTCGAAGAAAATACGGGAGACTAAGGAATCGGCAGAATTTCACATAGAAAATCGACAAATTATTCATTTCAATTATTAAAAAGACAAAAAAAAAAAAACAAACAAAAACAAAACAAAACAACGTCATTCTACACTTTGATAGTTAAGCTTAAATTTAGAGTATTTCGAGTATTTCGAGACAGGTTTTACCTCGCGTAATGATTTTTAATCATTTTTTTTTTTTACAAACTGAAAAATGTTCTGTAATTATACGTAGCTGATTACGATTTGCAGTTCTCAGTTGAATACTGTACATGTGTCGCTCTCCTGCTTCAAATCTCTCTCCACTTATTGTTCCTGAGAGAAAATACCATATATATATATATATATATATCTTCTCTCTCTCTCTCTCTCAGCATTACTACCCGTAAGCTTAGAACAAAACTCACCAGTTTTTCCAAATTTCCAATATTAACATTTTTTTTTCAACCTTGTCAGCATTAAAACCCATTTCTGCCAAGCATTTACCTTGTCAGGTAATCTGTGGTGAATCCTCGACCTCATTTCGCCAAATACCATCTCGCTATCACTAATTTAATCGACGCTAAATTATCTAGTATTTGATACAGCGTCGTTAAATAACCAAGCAAGGAATAAACTTACTTTCGTCTATCTCTACAATTTTCCCTGGACCACGTGACGGACAGCTTAAAGTTTCTATTAATACCTCGTGAGACACCAGAAAATCTTCCATATACCGCAATATGCTACTCGATTATTGTTGTCACCTCGTTGGTTGGTTCTCACATACGATACACGCTCATATTGTAGATAACTTCAATGTGAAATATATGTCCAGGGATACATTGTTTCATAGTGCCCACTAGCGTTCTGCGATACATATTTGCGTAGTGGTTAACATATTCTCTGCATAGTAAAATTGCCGTTACAACACGAAGGATTTATAATAAAGACGTAGAAATCTGTCTCATTTTCAAGCGGGTGGGATTAGGGCTATATAATAGCTACCACAATATTCACATCGTATTTTTAATTGTCCTGTTTCATTTTCAAGGTTGTCTGTGTGGTTTAAAAAATGATACGAAATGACATTCTTCATAATAGTCGTTTATCTGAAAATTTTGTGTAGAAGGAATCTGTTTTTACAACGTGTGCTGAAATTTATATTACCGACATTTCTGAAACTGCCTATCTTACTCCAAAATCAGATTAATATCACCCAAAAGCTAACAGAGTCGCCGTCTATGCTATGTCTAGGCCTATTATGGCTTGGCGATCCTAAACATCTGGACCAATTAAAGGCTGGTTCACAGTAAACCGGAAACGGAAACGACAAGAAAAACGAGAACGGAAATAATGTTACAATGAATGTATTTAAATATGAGGATTCACAATAGTTAATTGTGAATACTCACATTTAAATGCATTTATTTTAACAATATTTCCGTTCTCGTTCTCGTTGTCGTTTTTGTTCCCGGTTTATTGTGAACCAGACTTAAGTAGACGAGCCTTCCAGGTATCGGGTGATACAATGTATCGAAACGTCGAATATTATATTACGACTTTTAGGGGAAAGCGACTTTTAACCCACTAAGTGAATCTAAACTAAATGCTACTTAGAAAAAAAGTATTTTTTTTTTTATATTAAATTGTCACAGTAAATGGAAAAGTAATGTAAATTGTATGAAATGCAATGATAAATTTGCATTAAAATTTTGAAAAAGAAAATTATTTAATTATCCTCTAAATTCATAGGCTACACTGTATTATCACAGTCTACTATATACAGTCACGAAGCTTGAGTTTTGAGGGTGCTAGAAACAATAGACTGTGACGGTACTATTTTGCATTTCCTGTAATGAGGCGATATTAGCGACCCTAGTGTTGAGCAACTATCTAATGTTTGCATATTTACTACGTATTGACCTTCGCGACTATATATACTAGACTGTGGTATTATTACATTATTGCAGTAAAATGCCCCTCTTTGATATTTTTAAAATCTGGCAACCCTACTCTGGACTCATTTCGTTGGCATTGTCACCTTCATCTCACTCAGACGCTATATAACCATAGCAGTTGAAAAAGCATAGTAAAATAACCAATTAATAAAATATAATTCAATAATGGTTATTTTAATAATAAATTGTTATAGTCTTAGTTAGTACTGTTGTTCTTCGTTAGATTGTGCCGTTGTAGGTGTTCCAATTTTAAAAAACAGAGCTAGTACAGATTTCGGCGGTAGATGGCGAAAGAGAATTTTCCAACTCCTTTCTCGAAAATGGCGGATGAGATTCGCCCAAAATTTCAAGATTATTAAAAAAATTGAATTCTAAACATACAATATTTAAAAAATTATAGTGTGAATATTATATAGATATAATAACAATATATCTATTATTATCAAGAATTATGTTTCACTGTAAGGTACGAACGTAAGTTATTAGTAAATGTAAGAGATGTTACATTTCTTATTTTATGTGGTTACATTTTGAAAAAAACTTTTGAATGTGCTAATTTTGTTATAAATATGTGTAATATTGAATGTTAAAAGTAATCTCGGTAATTGCAATTTAGTAGATACAAGTCTTTAGAGGTTATGATGGGCTATTTTAGGTTTTAAGGTTAGAATGTCAAGTCTAGAAACTGAACTGCTTTGTAGAATAATAATAATTAAACATATAAAATCTAAAACCTGAGAAACAATCCTTAAGTTAGCCATTCCAGTTCTACATTTTCCTAAACGGAAACTAAAATTTCTCTTCCTAGATTTTAATAGCTGATTTCGAATAGCCTACCAGATTTTATTAACTAGGAATGAGTTTGTGTTCTGGTTACTATTGGCTTGTACTACCGGTACGAGTATTGAAAATGCAAAATATTTCAGTTACTCTCTTTAGATTCTCTTATTTTAGTTGTATATTGCAATATAGAAACAACTACGGTATTTTCAAAACAGGTTGTGCCTACCTACATGACTGACTTACCGTACTGTACCGGAACTTTCTAACATATTTTGAATTCATAAAGGCATTTATTTTATGTATGTTGTTAGTTATGTGATTAATAGTTCTTCATTTTTATTTCCAATCACAAAGTGATGTTTATAGGACAAATTGTACACTGAGCTAAGTAGCCTATGTGTGCTATAGGTCTACTGGAACTTCATATGATTTTACTATCTCAGGAAAAAAAACATAGTTTGACCAAAATAGAGCGAAAACCAGTTATGTAAGTTAGCCTATATTTTTTGTTGTGCAACAATAGGTTTCTCGCAAAAATAATATAAGTAGTTACCTAAATTCCACTATTAATCGGTTCTATGCAAGTACTTTAAATGTTTTATATTTGAGTGTGAGAAATTTTGAAATGTACTCCTTATTTCCATTGCATAGCAGATATTGAGGAAGTTTTTGCTTCCTGGGAGGTATGCATTATTTGGTGCAGCTGTAGCAGTCACTGCCGAGGGCGAAAAGGCTGTTTGTAATATCGGCAAAGCAATAGATGAAGCCTCAAAGGCTGATTCCACATGCAAACACTGTGAAGCACCAGCAAAGCTTCGACCAAGTGAACTTCCCATATACGAATCTCCAGAACCTGGAAGGTAAGGGAAAACTTAATCTCTATTATGTTTTGTAAAATGCTGTCGCATATTTCACGTTAAATTTCATTCCTAGAAATAGTGGAAGAAGTAATGATGAAAAGAGAAACTTTATTAGTACCATTTAGTAAAAGTCTAGATACCGGTAATTCTTGGGGACGACCATTCCACGATTTTTTAACATTTTTTTTTTTCCACAAACGATGATTTTATGCTTGATTTTTCGGAAGGTAAGAAAAAAAATCGGGAGCATATAATTTCGACTGTAATCTAACATAACCTGTAACAACCTAAACTAACCTTAACTAACCCAAGCAATACTAAACTAACCTAACCTAACCTGGTAATGTTATGTTAGGTTAGTTTTGCTTGGATTAGTGAGGATTAGTTTAGGTTGTGATAGGTTATGTTAAGTTACAGTCGAAATTCTTTTACCTGTCGAAAATCAAGCATATAATCATCGTTTCTGATCAGAAAGAGAAAAAGGAATTGATTGGATCGCTGGCTGACAGAATTACGAAAGTCTAGAATTCGGATAACAATTTGAGTCATTGTTGCCCGGATATGACAGTGTGCATAGATAGGCGTACAATGCTTACGAGAACAAAAATTTAAATGTTTTGCTAAAAGATGTTAACCAACACTCCTCTATCCCTACTCCTTTCCCCTTTTCTTCCAGTTTCTTCCATTTTTTCTTTTTCCATTCTTCTGTTTTGTTTCTATCAACTGACACACTACATTACATACATACAGTAGCGTGTAAATTAATCTGAACAACGTAATTACTTAAGCAAAAACACTCAAACGGAATAAAAAAAGGATCTAAGACATACCTCAGTAATCTATTGGCCTCCCTTGTTCCTAATAACAGCTCTGAGACGATTTGGCATGGATTCCACTAATTTCCCACAAATATTCTTCATTTCTTCATCGCGAAACCATACACCAATGAGGGCAGAAATCATCTTCTCCTTTGTAGAACAATCCATTTTTTGCATTCTTCTTTTGCAAATTGACCACAAGTTCTCAATGGGGTTGATGTCGGGTGAGTTGCCTGGCCAGGGGAGTACCTGAATATTCTTCTTGTTGAAGAATTCTGTAGTTTTTCGAGACGTATGGCATGGTGCCAGGTCTTGTTGGAACACACCTCTGCCATCTGGAAATGATTTTTGCAGCTGGTGTATGATTCTGGTTTCCAATAAGTGAATATATTTGCCAGAATTCATCATTCCCTTGATAGGTATTAATGCTCCAGGCCCTTCATGTGTAAAACAACCCCAAAACATTACTTTAGGGGGGTATTTGGGTGCTTGTTGGAGATGAGCTGCTGTTACTTTTTCGGATCCTTTCCATACATAAGAAACACGGTGGCCGTGGACCTCGAAATGAGACTCATCGGAAAAAAGTACATTCTTCCAGTCATTCACTGTCCAGTGTTGATGTAATTTTGCCCACATTAAGCGTTTTTTGTACATAACAGGGGTTACCAGTTGCTTCTTAATAGGCTTACGAGTCCTTCGTCCAGCTTCCAAAAGCCTATGCCGCACTGTTGTGACGTGAATATTCACCCCAGTGGTAGCCATTAACTCGCGGGTTAAGTCGACAGTAGTTAGTCTAGGATTTAATTTACTTTTCCTGACAATTAAACGATCATCTGCAGGTGAAGTCTTCCTTTTCCGGTCACAGTTTCCTTTTTTCTGGGGTGTGATGGATCCAGTCTCCCTGTATCGTTTTATGATCGAATTAACAGTAGCCAAACCGATGTGACATTCTGCAGCAATTTGCCTCTGTGTCATAGAAGAATGCTCTGATAATGTTATAATTTTAGACCGTTTTCGTGGAGTTGTATCCATTTGTGAAGACGACAGAATGTACACAGGATTGCAGTATTAAGTCTTCAACACAACTGAAATGCTTATAAGTACAAAACGAAAGGCAAAATGTCACATATTATAAAAAAAATAATAACGACAGACCTTCAACAATGGAATTACACGTACTACAGATGTCAATTAAAGCGGTATGAGTGGCTGTGAGGCCAGCAATGACAGAAAATGTAAAAATATGTCGTTTCAATTTCATGTTGAAGTTTGCCGATAAGCTATTAATGTTTGACTATAATTATATGTGTACAAAACCGCCTTTGCTTATCATAAAATAAATAAATTTTCATTAACGTTTTCGATACTCGTGTATCATCTTCAGGTGTGAAATGTTAGATTAATATGATGAAAACCTTGCCTATTAGATGAAACTTAATGTGGTAATTTTCGGGTCATATTAGTGTGATTGCTTGGACTTAACTTAGGTTGATCTATGATATACATGCTATGTTAGGTTAAATCACTGCGAGTCATGTGATATGATCTAAAATATAAAATAAAACTGTTTAAGAATTGTAACCACTATTAGCGTAGTTATTGAAATGTGAACACTTTGTATAAACACTTTAAAAGTTTAAATCACTTTAAACATGTGTTGGCTGTATTTGCCGATTTAAATCACTGCAAGTCATGTGATATGATCTAAAATATATAAAAAATTAAAACTGTTTAAGAATTGTAACCACTATTAGCGTAGTTATTGAAATGTGAACACTTTGTATAAACACTTTAAAAGTTTAAATCACTTTGAACATGTGTTGGCTGTATATGCCGATTTAAATCACTGCAAGTCATGTGATATGATCTAAAATATATAAAAAATTAAAACTGTTTAAGAATTGTAACCACTATTAGCGTAGTTATTGAAATGTGAAAACTTTCTATAAACACTTTAAAAGTTTAAATCACTTTGAACATGTGTTGGCTGTATTTGCCGATTTAAATCACTGCAAGTCATGTGATATGATCTAAAATATATAAAAAATTAAAACTGTTTAAGAATTGTAACCACTATTAGCGTAGTCATTGAAATGTGAACACTTTGTAAAATCACTTTGAAAAATTATAATCACGTTGAACATATGTTGGTTGTATTTGCCGATTTAAAGTTCGTTGAATAGGACAGTTTCTGTTGATCTTGATGTTTGACGTTGAACTAAAGCGCAGTGTCGTTTTGTCACTAACATGTTTATATTTTGTTAAAATGCGTGTTGTTAAGACGTTTCATCCAATTGTAGTTGATGAAATTGATGTAAATCATAGATATATTGCTGATACAATATGGAGGTTGTCAGGTCCATAAATTTAGTACAGCCTGGCGTGTGGTTTGACATGTGTTGGTCTGCTCGTGCTTGATGCTGGGCTGATACCTGACAACCTCCATATTGTATCAGTAATATATCTATGATTTACATCAATTTCATCAACTACAATTGGATGAAACGTCTTAACAACACGCATTTTAACAAAATATAAACATGTTAGTGACAAAACGACACTGCGCTTTAGTTCAACGTCAAACATCAAGATCAACAGAAACTGTCCTATTCAACGAACTTTAAATCGGCAAATACAACCAACATATGTTCAACGTGATTATAATTTTTCAAAGTGATTTTACAAAGTGTTCACATTTCAATGACTACGCTAATAGTGGTTACAATTCTTAAACAGTTTTAATTTTTTATATATTTTAGATCAGTGATCGCCAAAAGCTGTGTCGCGACACATGCCCCTGCCTCCACTCAAGCGTAACCATGGCATCATACCCCCATCCTTTGTTTACAGCCAACACTACGATATAAGGAAAGACATTTATCAGCAGCGGACATACGCATGTAATGTTTCAAGTGTGTAGGATAATATGTTTCGATGTCTTTTCGAAAACAGATAGTAAGTAAAAACTTAATTTTAAGGAGCGTGGAAGGAAAAGTATTTTTTTTTGTGCAGATGGAAAAAATATGAGATACTTAGACCTAATTTGTTGTAAAATTTTAAATGAAGTATAAAAGAACAATGTACGTTGTCATTATTCTTCTTGTTATGAAGACTACCACACCCTTATCTGTAACTTGAATATTTCATTAATAAACGAACAATAAAAAGTATCGGCTTCTATGTCTTAATCGGAGTAAAATATTTCGACTTTTTTAAGTATGTAGTATAATTTAGAACTTCGTGACCAGCCTGATACGTTTTTCTAATTTCAAATGTCTGCTGATGTAAAGTACACGTTCTTTTTATGGTAAATAAGAAAATAAAATAAATTTATTTTATTAATAATACAAAAATAATGAGTATGAGGATAAAATATTAACATGGAAAAAAGTGTGTACGCCTATAGTCAATAAGTAGAAGAATATTACATTGCTTTTGTTTTTTGGTCACAGTCCGTCTCTGCACTCTTATTCACTGCATTATCTCAGGAGATACCCACTCCAGCCCTCTCCCTGCGATAGTGGTATGCGGGTTGCATTTCTATTACGTCACAATTTCGTGGTGTTTGGCAACCACTGTTTTAGATCATATCACATGACTTGCAGTGATTTAAATCGGCAAATACAGCCAACACATGTTCAAAGTGATTTAAACTTTTAAAGTGTTTATACAAAGTGTTCACATTTCAATAACTACGCTAATAATGGTTACAATTCTTAAACAGTTTTATTTTATATTTTAGATCAAATCATATGACTCGCAGTGATTTAACCTAACATAGCATGTATATCATAGATCAACCTAAGTTAAGCCCAAGCAATCACACTAATATGACCCGAAAATTACCACATTAAGTTTCATCTAATAGGCAAGGTTTTCATCATATTAATCTAACATTTCATATCTGAAGATGATACACAAGTATCGAAAACGTTAATGAAAATTTATTTATTTTATGATAAACAAAGGCGGTTTTGTACACATATAATTATAGTCAAAAATATGTCGTGTTCGGATTAATTTGCACGCTACTGTACTACTGTATCTGGAAGTGTAATTGTACTTATCATTGGAGATGGTAGGATTCGAACCATCGATACTGCCTGCAATCTAACACACAAACCACAGTGCCCCAGATGCAGTTAGAAAAAAATTTGTGCAGTATCAAGAATGCACTGGCATGTAGAATAAGTCACCCAGTTTTGGGAATGAAACTATAGCTACGTTGATAATCATTTTATTGTTCCGATAAATTACAGTTCACAATTTTTGTTCATACTTGGGTTGACTAACTTCCATCAAATAACTTACCAATAAAATACAAAATTTAAATGATAAATGTTTTCAGCTTTATATTATTAGGCATCATCGGGTCATTATTGATAATATACTGCATGTTAAAATTCTAAAATTACGCAAAGCTTTACATTTAAAATTACATGAATGTGATGTTTTTGAACAGTTTGTTGTTGTGTAATTTATACATTATTAATTATTTGTTAATTTGATTACACATCAAAGTACATTTTAATTTTAAATACATAGCGATGCGAGTCCCAAAATCCATTATATTGACAGCTGGTGTCAGAGTATGATGCAGCATTTCTTTCTTCTTCTTCTTCTTCTTCTTCTTCTTCTTCTTCTTCTTCTTCTTCTTCCCTTCAAGTATTAGGCCAAATGGCCTGTTACGATCTTACAGTTGAATTTTCAATCCAGTGCTTCTTTGGACGACTGAGAGATCTCTTCCTGTTTGGACGATAGTGGAGCATGAGTTTTGGGTTTCTACCTCTATGCATGCGATGCAGATGATTTATCCAGTTGTTCTGATAATGTTTTACGTGGTTAATTACAGGTTCTAGTTGTAATTCTTCCATTACATCTTCATTGCGTTTGTGATTCCATTTCGTATATCCCGCTGTATATCTCATAAATTTCATTTCATTAGCCGTTATTCTGCTTTCGTCTTTCTTCCTCAATGTCCATGCCTCACTGCCACAACAAAGTACAGGTCTGGCCAAGATCTTGTAAAGGCGAATTCGAGTATGCCTTTGTACTAGGGAAGGTTTCATAATGGTGTTAATTATTCCCATTGTTTTGGTGTATTTAGAAATTTTCTGTGAAATGTGAGCATTTGTTTCATGGATCAATATTAATTATCATATGGTGCCAGTTATCTCCTTTACAGTTGTAACTTCACAATGCAGCCTAACTGACAAGCTCAATAGGGAAGAGATAATATTTAACTTAATTAATAGTGTAAATAAAGTTATCCTTTATATCCATGTTACTGTTGCCAGGAATAACTAGTGGATAAAAATTTACCAAAACCACTCATCGCTATGGCATTGATTAACTAAAACAACAAAAAATAGAAATATTCATTTCTTATTCAGGAATGTGTTGTTGTTGTTTTCTAATGCCAGGCATTTGACAATAAAGTCATTTGACCTCTTGCACTCCAATATTTTTCAAAGACATTATCGTGGTCAGCCACTGAAGCACAGATTTTGAGGTGTTCTGATTCCATTTCTTGGTTTGAGTTGCAGAATGGGCAGTTAGGGGACTGATATATTCCAATTCTATGCAGGTGTTTGGCCAAACAATCATGGCCTGTTGCCAATCTAAATGCAGCTACAGACGATTTTCGTGATAAATCAGGAACTAACTGTGGATTTTGATGCAGAGAGTTCCATTTTTTCCCTTGAGATTGTGTTATCAAATTTTGTTTGTTGAAGTCTAAGTATGTAGATTTAATAAATCTTTTCACAGAGTAATACGTAGATTTAGTAACAGGTCTGTAAGTAGCAGTGCTGCCCTTCTTTGCTAAAGCATCCGCATTCTCGTTTCCCAGGATTCCACAGTGGGATGGTATCCATTGGAATACAATTCTTTTATTGAGTGATATTAATTGAGAGAGCGTTTTAGTTATTTCTGCTGTTTGAGATGAAGGTGTGTGTTTAGAGACTATTGATAGAATAGCTGCTTTGGAGTCTGACAATATAACTGCATTCTTAAATTTATTGATGTGGCATAGAAGATTCCTGAGACTTTCACTTATTGCAACAATTTCTCCATCAAAACTTGTTGTTCCATATCCAAGAGATCTATAAAGTGAGAAGAGACACGTGTAACACCTGCACCAGCACCTTGTTCTCTGGAGATCAAGGATCTGTCAGTGTATAAATGAAGCAAGTTTTCTGGAGGATACCTAATATTAAGTGTCTCTATAGACAACTGTTTCATTATTCAGGAATGTAAAGGATAACTTTATGCATTAAATAGCAACATAACAATGGGCGTTTTATTTGGAAATGTGGGAGAAAAAAATATTATTTGCTTAACGACTGATATTGTATTAATAATATCATTAAAGCAAATTCCTAAAGACACGCAAATACAATTCAGCTTTTAGCAACAGAAAACTAGTTTTTTTCTAACTATATAATAATAAGTTAGGTACGTAGTTAGGTGTTTAATAAATTAACTTTTGATATCCTTTGTGTAACACTTTTTAACATGTGTACCAACCATGAGTTCAGTCTTTGATTATGCTTCTGTAAATTCAGATATCAGATTTAAATAGAGACAAGTGTGTTTTGTTGTAAGATAGGCCTATCAAGTTTTTTTTTCCTTTTAGTTTTCGTAAATTATTGCTCATATTGTAATATTTTGCTTAGATTAATTAAATGTTGTCACTTTTCTATTCATATATTTCAGAAACTAGATACCCGAATTGTGACTTCGATGAGTCTTTAAGGAACAGTACATGTGGTTAGATAATAAATTATTATCCTTGAATTTCCTGTTAATTTTGAAAATCACCACAAATATTAGTCTCTTTCTTAAACTCTCAAAGTAAATTTAATCATCATGGAAATTACTCACCTTTTTAAACATAAAACATTATTCACATGAATGTTGCATGACTAAAAGATATAAAAGTTCTCTGTTATATGTTCATGACCGGTTAGACAACTAGTAATTAAAATGGCTGACACCTTTTATAAACTTTTACCATATTTCGTGAGTTAATGGTGTTAAATAATACTGCTTAGCCATATGTTCTGAACTTTTATGTCCAAGAGTTATTTATTTATTCGTATAAGTTATTTGAATATGTTTCTTAATAACTCATTTTATTAAATTATGAACCATAAGTCGTAATACAGTAAGTTATTTGTTTCAATAATATTTAAGATTAATATTATATTTCAGTAAGCCAAAATACATTCTAAGTTATGAGTTTTCTCAGCGATAAATATTTCTGTCATGCTATAATATGAAATATAGTATACAAAACGTTGCGACAGTGGAAAATAATTATTTTTTAATAGAATGGGTTGATACCACAGTTTGTCTATACCGATACCTGTTTTAGAGTTTTGATACTTAATACTACAGCTTTAAAACAAGTGTGTTTGTTTGAGAATTACTTTATTATAGTTTTCTCCACCCTTTTGTTTATTTCCTTATTCAGACTAGACCTAACACAGATGCTTTAAAAATAGAAATTGCAATTGTTTACAGCATTAGGTAGTCTGTGCTTAATAATACCTTACTAATACCGTAAACTGGGGTTACTTTGAACACAGAGGATACTTTGAACATTTTTTCAGAAAATCCTATTTAGGTTTCTACATGCTGCACTTGTTATAGATGGAGGTAAATTTCGTATGAGAATAATTTTATGATAATTTACCTCCATCTATAACAAGTGCAGCATGTAGAAACCTAAATATGATTTTCTGAAAAAAATGTTCAAAGTTTCCTCTCTGTTCAAAGTAACCCCAGTTTACGGTACTAATATGTTCTGTGCATTATTAGTCATGTTTTAAGAAGCACGTAAGGAATTCCCAGATTTAATTAAATTATTTTTCTGTCAGACCTTGTCAGTTTTAGTTACATGTCTGGAATTCATTCATACATCTTACAGAAAGCATTCTGATGGTGGAGGGGGGAGGGATGTTGACATTACTAAACCATATCGCTATTGTTGGTTTTCCCAACCCCATGACTTGGGCTATTGAAATTTTTGGTTTGCCAGAGGTGAGAATTATCTTACAACTTAACTGTTATAGAGTATTAAAAAAAAAAAAAAAAAAAAAATTTTTTTCATTCTTGATTGCACTCTTTTAACACATAACACTAAAGAGCTGCTTTATTTATTCTGGCAGAGTTAATGTCATAAGGCCTTCTCTTCCACTCAACTAGAGGATGAAAAAGAAATACATATTAATACAATCTTATTACAACATAGAGTATAATACAGTATACTCAAGGCAAAAATAAATCAGCCAAATATGCATAAACTAAAAAAATATTGGGCAATGTAATGAACTTAAGTTCTTAAATTGGGTGACAAATTAAATTATACAATTAAATTACTTTCGTATAGGTCAGTGTCTGTCAGATGCGTTTCCAATTCACTGTGGGCTAAAGCAAGGAGATGCACTATCACCTTTACTTTTTAACTGTGCTCTAGAGTATGCCATTAGGAAAGTCCAGGATAACATACAGAGTCTGAAATTGAATGGGTTACATAAGCTGCTTGTCTATGCGGATGACGTGAATATGTTAGGAGAAAATCCACAAATGATTAGGGAAAACATGGGAATTTTACTTGAAGCAAGTAAAGAGACACGTTTGGAAGTAAATCCCGAAAAGACAAAGTATATGATTATGTCTCGTGACCAGAATATTGTACGAAATGGAAATATAAAAATTGGAAATTTATCTTTTGAAGAGATGGAGAAATTCAAATACCTTGGAGCAACAGTAACAAATATAAATGATACTCGGCAGGAAATTAAACACAGAATAAATATGGGAAAAGCCTGTTATTATTCGGTTGAGAAGCTTTTATCATCCAGTCTGCTGTCAAAAAATCTGAAAGTTAGAATTTATAAAACAGTTATATTACCGGTTGTTCTTTATGGTTGAGAGAGGAACATAGGTTAAGGGTGTTTGAGAATAAGGTTTTTAGGAAAATATTTGGGGCTAAGAGGGATGAAGTTACAGGAGAATGGAGAAAGTTACACAACACAGAACTGCACGCATTGTATTCTTCACCTGACATAATTAGGAACATTAAATCCAGACGTTTGAGATGGACAAGGCATGTAGCACGTATGGCCAAATCCAGAAATACATATAGAGTGTTAGTTGGGAGGCCGGAGGGAAAAAGACCTTTAGGGATGCCGAGACGTAGATGGGAAGATAATATTAAAATGGATTTGAGGGAGGTGGGATATGATGATAGAGAATGGATTAATCTTGCACAGGATAGGGACCAATGGTGGGCTTATGTTAGGGAGGCAATGAACCTCCGGGTTTCTTAAAAGCCAGTAAGTAAGTAATTAAATTACTAGATAAAGTAGTTACGGTCATGAATTGAATAGACTTTTCCATAAAGGACATATGTTACATTTTTGTCAAAATCGGTTTTTTAATGGAAACTGTAACTTAATGGATGGCCAATGGAATAATAATATTAGTAAATTATAACATATATCAGTCACATTTGTAGCTAACTTCATGTAACAAGAATATAAAGTTTGAATTTTAAGTTTCCTACCTGCTATTATATTTTTCTTGAATATCTCAAAACATTAAATTTGTAACATGTGTCCTTTTTGCAAAAGTCGATTCAATTATATATTCCCTGGGACACTGTGCGATGTGAAATAAGATTTTTCACTTTGTGTTTGAAAATGTTTAAGATCGGGCAGCCCCTAACATCTGTAGGTAACGAATTTCAAGAACAGACAGTGTCTATTGTAAAAGATGAATATGAGGCTGTTCTGTGGAGAAGAACTGACAATAGTGTCGTGTTGTGACCTAGTAGATAGATTATGAAACTATAGTGCATACATTTTATCTTCCCCCGCTCACAGATGTAGTGCGGATGCAGCAGTGCATAGAGCAGCTGCACATGTGAGTGGGGGGATAGACTGTAACAGTAGTCGAACTAAGTCTAGGATTTTGTTTTAATTTAAGACGAAGAAAATTGTTTTTAGCTGAGTGAGTGCAGTATAGAAAATACTGTAGATGAAATTATTGGGGATCATCAGTGTGGTTTTAGGCGTAATAGATCAACTATTGACCAGATATTTTGTATTCGACAGATAATGGAGAAAAAATGGGAGTATAAGGGTACAGTGCAACAGTTATTCATAGATTTCAAAAAGGCATATGACTCGGTTAAGAGAGAAGTTTTATATAATATTCTTATTGAATTTGGTATTCCCAAGAAACTAGTTCGATTAATTAAAATGTGTCTCAGTGAAACGTACAGCAGAATTTGTATAGGTCAGTTTCTGTCAGATACGTTTCCAATTCACTGTGGGCTAAAGCAGGGAGATGCACTATCACCTTTACTTTTTAACTTTGCTCTAGAGTATGCCATTAGGAAAGTCCAGGATAACAGAGAGGGTTTGGAATTGAACAGGTTACATCAGCTGCTTGTGTATGCAGATGACGTGAATATGTTAGAAGAAAACCCACAAACTATTAGGCAAAACACGGAAATTTTACGTGTAGCAAGTAAAGAGATAGGTTTGGAAGTAAATCCCGAAAATACAAAGTATATGATTATGTCTCGTGACGAGAATATTGTACAAAATGGAAATATAAAAATTGGAAATTTATCTTTTGAAGAGGTGGGGAAGTTCAAATATCTTGGAGCAACAGTAACAAATATAAATGATACTCGGGAGGAAATTAAACACAGAATAAATATGGGAAATACCTGTTATTATTCGGTTGAGAAGCTTTTATCATCTAGTCTGCTGTCAAAAAAATCTGAAAGTTAGAATTTATAAAACAGTTATATTACCGGTTGTTCTTTATGGTTGTGAAACTTGGACTCTCACTTTGAGAGAGGAACATGGGTTAAGGGTGTTTGAGAATAAGGTGCTTAGAAAAATATTTGGGGCTAAGAGGGATGAAGTTACAGGAGAATGGAGAAAGTTACACAACACAGAACTGCACGCATTGTATTCTTCACCTGACATAATTAGGAACATTAAATCCAGACGTTTGAGATGAGCAGGGCATGTAGCACGTATGGGCGAATCCAGAAATGCATATAGAGTGTTAGTTGGGAGGCCGGAGGAAAAAAACCTTTAGGGAGGCCGAGATGTAGATGGGAAGATAATATTAAAATGGATTTGAGGGAGGTGGGATATGATGATAGAGAATGGATTAATCTTGCTCAGGATAGGGACCAACGGCGGGCTTATGTGAGGGAGGCAATGAACCTCCGGGTTCCTTAAAAGCCAGTAAGTAAGTAAGTATGTTTAGTCTTACATACCATACGATCCCATAAACTCTGACTTAGTGGAAGTCTATTCTATCACTGAAATGGATAGAATGGAAGAAAAAAAAAAGAGAACTCCCTAAAAATTAAAAAGTAGAATAGATATGATACTCAAAAATAAGTAATAGATTAGGAATAATAAAATAGAAAAAAAAAATCAAATTTTATTGAAAAGTTTTTATCCTACCACTTATGTATTGTGTCAGTTACAATTTTTGTTTTCTTGTGCTGGACTGCAATTTATTATATAAATATTGATTTTGAATAGGTTTTAAACTGTGTTCCAACTTCGATGTAAACATTTCTGATCGTGATGTCATCGTTGTGCACTACAGATGGCTCAGGCATTGGTATTGACTACAGAAATTTCCACAAGTATTTGTCCTATGAAACATTCACAATAGTAATCCCATTCAGTTTTCTGAAAGCTGATACAGTGCAGTACTTTCACCGTTGTTTTCTGTATCAACAATGAAGATGATTGTACTTTGTGGGGAAATGATGGAGCATGGCAGGGGACTGAAAGTACCTCGAGGAAATTTGCCCCAAATCTGCCCTTGTTCATAACAAATTCCAGTTTAACTTTCTAGGCTTCAAACTTGGGTCTCCAGTGTGGAATGCTAATGATACATTTTAATAAAATTATTTGTGCTAGTCCAATATAATATTCTTGGCTTTGTGTGGTTTCAATTTTTGTTACAGTATGGAAGAGTTGGCTTTGTTTTTATAAAATGTAATGAAAATGGAACATGTAAGCCTAATGCTTTATTTTAAGTAATTATCAGATTCTGTAGTCAGGCTTGCAGTACTGACAAGTTCTGTTAGATGTCGGAAGGAATAATCCCTTTTCTATCCTTTGTCCTACATTAAACATGAATAGACCAAGAAAGTTTATGCATTTAAAGGTACATGATATATTCACTACTTAAAGAAGAACTTATAATAAAATATACTCTGCATTTATGGCTGTCAGGTGGGTTTCTTTGTGATAAACCATGGACATTTGCTTTATTTGTCCTCAGTTAATATTTCAGGATGGTAAGAGTTAAGGCTGGTTTACAATAAACTGGGAACGAGAACCAGAATGAAAACGAGAAGAAGAGGACGTGAATATGAAAATTTTTGATTCACAATAAACTGAGAACGTAGACGACTATGCATATCGATATAAATGTCAATAACGATATGTAAAGTCGAAGTCGATATTACGCATTCTGATGTTATTTGTGTATAATTGACCAATGGCATTCTCTCATGAGTACAAGGCAGCCAAGATAAACACAGGTTAACCAACTTCGAAATTTCAACTGAAACATTTCATTAGGTACAGTACTATAAATATGCCAATGCATCTTTATTATCACAACCTATTTTAAGTCTACCATAACGTAAAATAATTAGAGAAGCAAGATTTGTAATAGAACAAAAATGAACACAACAGTAGTTATTGAATTGAAGCATGAATATGTAGTGTGTAATACAACCAATACAGTAATAAAATATGATTCACTTACGATCGGTGTTCAAAGATGCAGCTATTGAAAGCCACGTATTCTCCTTCATTTTCTCATCTTTATACAAGGCGTGCCGCTTATCGCAAACTTGAGGATTTTCCTCAACACTCAATATTAGAATCTCATCAAATGAAACTTGCTCCATGATGCACAGCACAGAACAAAATAATGCATAGGTTTTGTCAGGGTCTTCTTGCTACAAAATATACGACGACAAAATAGCTTTTTGGTGGCAATAGAATGAATCTAGTGCGCTGTGATTGGAAACGTGAATGCCAAAGTTGAAACTTGACCAACTCTCCGTTCCCGATCCCAGGCTCCTAGAAGCTTTTCGTTAATTGTGAATGCTCACATTTAAATGTACACATTTTAACAATTTTACCGTTTTCGTTTTTGTTCCGATTCTCGTTTCCGGTTTATTGTGAACCAGCCTTTATTTATGAGTCCGTTTCCTTTTTCTTTTAAGAAACTTTACATCTCAATTGAGAGGCTGTAGAAAATGTGTGGTAATTAAATATGGCAAAAGAATGGGCTGACTCTTGGTTTTTTACAAATGCAAGGTTCTACTGCATGATTCAGACGTGTAAACTAACTGCAGTTGAAGGCATTGCTGTGGTGTTTGTTCTTTGAAAGTCGTCCTTCTACAATGTAGTGAACCTTACGAGGTGTATGTGGTGTAGGGGTAAGATATCTGTTTTCCATACCATAGGTTGTGAGTTTGCTTCCCAGTAGAGTAGGATTTTTGTAATTAAAGAAATTAATATTGTCGGAGACTGAAACTTTGATCCAATACTAATGACTCATTCTGTAGTCTCTTGCCATAATTACCTACACTACTTAAACTGATAATAACAAATCGGCATAGTTTGTGATTTTCTTGTTCATATTCACTTCAGTTGATTTTGTATTTATCAATTGTATTATTATTTCTCTTTTCATAGACCCTGATGTGTCTATAATCAATCCTCGATTACATTTTATAACATATTTTAGACTCTTAAACAAAATACAGCAAATTTAAATGGCTTAATTATGTATTATCTGGCGAATGGTAGCTTTGACGGGATGAGCATGCACAGTATTATGTATCTGGAATTTGTAAGTTGTTGGCGGCCCATTCTTTTTGCTGCAAAGTGTACAAATGAATATGACAATGCTTTTTCATACATTTAATTTATAAAACTTACCATCAGATTGACCTGCCTAATATGACAAATATATCTAACAAAAAGTAATAATATTAAATAATAAAAAGAGAACATAAACATGAATTTAGATTATATACAGGGTGTTTAAAAAATAGAGGGAATAATTTTATTTCAGGTATGTATTCCCCATATGTAGACAGTACGAAAAGTTCATTACAACAGGTGTCCGGAAATGCTTGGTTTCCGAGTTATGGCCTTCAAAACAGTAATATTCACCGGAATGTTTTTCTTCCCGCAGGTAGTTGTCTTTACAACAGATGTTCAAAATGTCCACCTCCTGCTTAAATGTCCACCTCCTGCTTGAATACAGGCCTCACATCGATGTCTCATGGCCCTGCGAACACGATCCCAAATTCCAGAAGTATTGCGTATTTCGTCACAATCTGCCACAATTCGATTCCGAAGTGATTCCATGTCAGGCACCGAAGACGAATACACCAATGTTTTTAAATGGCCCATAGTAGAAATCGATAGGGTTGAAATCAGGTGAGCGTGGAGGCCAAGTAATTGGGCCACCTCTACCTATCCATTGATCAGGGTACCTCTCCTGGTAGAAACGACGAGACAGCACAGCATTGTCGTTCGCCTTACCGTACATGAAGTACACTTCTGCCAGCTTCTGGTATGAGTACATGTTGCACAGTACAGCGCCAAACACAACACTCAATGTACCCTTTGCCTTGGAATTAACTGTCAGTGTCTCCTCTGTTAATATCTTCTGTCATGGCACCTACCTGCGAGAAGAAAAACGTTCCGGTGAATATCAGTTTCGAGGGCCATAACTCGGAAAGCAAGGATTTCCGGACACATGTTGTAATGAACTTTTTGTATTGTCTACATATGGGGAATATATACCTGAAATTATGCCCTCTATTTTTTAAACACCCTATATAACAGAAGTATAAATCATTGAAATTATATCATGTTGCTATATAAATGATATTTCGAAATGTGAACGTAAGTTCAAAAGAATTGATCAACAAAATTCCACTTCCTGAAGAAAAATTCAAATGATCCCAGATCTTTGAAAACTCAAGATCATATGAGATTAAGCGAATGAAAAATGTTCATAATATCCTTTGTTCATTTGAAACAAATATATTCGCGTGTGTGCGTGTGTGTGCGTACGTGTAGGCCGGGCACTCCACACTACCGTCGTATAGGCTGACAGAACATTACCTGGAACCAGTCTGCGTAATACTCTGTATATGGTAGTCGTGCCTCTGAAAGAGCATGTATAAATTAATTTTGTACATAATTAATGGTTATAACACGTACTGTACAATTACATTATACATCTTCTATGTTCTCTTGACAGTAACATGAATTCATTGGTATACATATGTTGGTAATTACATAAGGATAAGTCCACACCTGTGGAGTAATGGTCAGCGCGTCTGGCTGCGAAACCAGGTGGCCCGGGTTCGATTCCCGGTCGGGGCAAGTTACTTGGTTGAGGTTTTTTCCGGGGTTTTCCCTCAACCCAATGCGAGCAAATGCTGGGTAACTTTAGGTGCTGGACCCCGGACTCATTTCACCGGCATTATCACCTTCATCTCATTCAGACGCTAAATAACCAAGATGTTGATACAGCGTCGTAAAATAACCCAAAAAAAAAACATAAGGATAATGTGCTTGTAGAACATATGGCATGTGTGTGATATTATTTAGAGCCAACAATATCAAGTGAATTGAATGAATCATAGCATACTTGTTTTGAGTTCTAATGATATGATCTTTTTGCAAATGAAAATATGATCAGTGATTTTGTATAATAAATTTGCCCAATGAAACATCTTCATCAGATAAAGAAAGCTAGATTTCTGTAACAATTTTGTATGCTTAAATAATACAGCTAATGAAAGAGACATTTCCCAAATTTCATCTTGTACATTCAACTGGATACAGAAGTATCTCTAAAAGTCTTAGATTTTTCTGTGGTAATTTATTCAGGCTACTTTGCACCATATTTACATTAGAAATTTATGCAAAAATACAAAATGCTTTTCTTCTCGAGAAATAGGTGGTGGAACTCTGTGTAGAATATAAAGCAGGTGAGGAGATATGACTTCTGTCCAGTGCACGGGAATTCTGTCGTTTTAACGTCCTTTTCATCAAGCTTTATGACTTTTAAGGTCTAGGCGGAGTACAAAGAAAAATTAAGTTATAAACATAATTATTGACACATTTCTCAGTTCCATGATGAAAAATATGATAAAAAGGTCCCAAAATGGTGTTCCGGCACGTTCTGCCAGAAAAAAAAAGTACTGGTAATACTGAATACCTTATGACTGGCATGCAGGTAATATAAAATATTCATCCCTACAAAAGTACAGTGTAGAACAATGAGTACTCTAGGTGGCTCTTATCAGTAGACGTGCAGTTGAAAATTGCATTATTAGACGTGATTATATTTAAATACAACTTTTAACATCTTGGTTAGAAGTGCAAGATTCATGTGATAAAATGTTTTGCATATGAAGTGACAATTATATTTTTGTTGTACGTAATTGTGTTCATGCTCATTTTGTGAAATAGATGGAAGTTTTGTAAATATTAAATGATAAAAAAATTTAATAATTTGATTCTGTTTATCGAAAAATATTTAATAAAATTTATTTAATTTTAATATCTTTAAAGAAGTCTACCCAAGAATGTATTACGGTATGAGAAATGCTTAGGGAAAAAAATTGTAAGTAGGCTAATGTCAGTTAATCTAATTTTAGTAGCATGAAATGAAAAGTTTTTGCATTAATTTGCTGTTTATTTTCAATAGATATAACATAGAAATGTGATAATTAATTCCATTACATTGTTCGTTGTATTGTATTTATTTACATTCCATAGTATTCGTACATCATTCACAGCTAGAATATGGAACGTGTCAAAAAAATCTTAATAGTACTATTTTTTTTTTATTCAGTATGCTCCATTGCAGTAATGCAATACTACACACAATAGTGCTATAAAGTCTTAATTATTGCCACAATCTAGTTGAAATATATACAGACGAGTTTTACAATATGTTGTTGTTGTTTGTTGTTTTCTAATGCCAGGCGTTTGACAATAAAGTCATTTGACCTCTTGCACTCCAATATTTTTCAAAGATATTATCATGACCAGCCACTGAAGCACAGATTTTGAGGTGTTCCGAATCCATTTCTTTGTTTGAGTTGCACAATGGGCAGTTAGGGGACTGATGAATTCCAAATATTGGAGCGGTTAAATGGCAAGTTGTAGCCGATTTAAGTGAACACCATATTTTAACGTTTTGGTGGCTACTTCATTCACACACAACCCCCAGAATGTCTGGAGGACCACACCTGCTGTTGGTTGACGGGTCCATTGGACCTAGCTGGGAGATCTTGTTGATCACCAGCTTTCCCTCCTTAAGCCACTGGAGGACGATTTTAGTGCCATAGCAGGTCAGCACTAGGAACAGAAAAGTAGAAAGAGGAGGAAGGAAAGGGAAATGAACCCTAGGCCTCGAATGCTCTAATGCCGTCGGGGTCGAAGAAAGTAAGAGTTCAGTCAGAGGACTGGATAGGAAAGGGTAAAGAGGGAATTAGGTATTGGATAGAGGAAAATTATACCAAATTCAGTCATTAACTCATCAAGCTGACCAGTGCTAATGGATGAGTAGCCCCTCCCTTTAGTTCAGCTTGTAAAATTATGCTTACTAACAGCTGCACCACGGGAAAGTAGGGATGGGACTTTGGGTATTTGTCCAGGTTGGTTCCTTAAAGCCTTCAATGGGAAGGATTAATGGCTCTCCCCCCTGTATCCGACAGATACCCTTTTGCAGCCAGTTTTACAATATAGTCTACTAGGACAACACAAAGATTTAGTATCAATATTTAATACAAGACAGAAATATTCATGAAGCGTTGCTGAATGTCATGAATTCACCTACAGAATAGAAGGCGTGAGAAATTAAGTACTTCTTTAATTTGGCCCTAAATAATTCTATGTTTTGATTTTTTATATCCATAGGGAGACTATTAAAATTTTTTACTACCATACTTGTATAACGCGCTCCTTTTTGATAGCACGATAGACTCGCCAATGTAATATGAAAGTCATGTTTTTACGCATATTTATGCTATGAACTGTTGAATTAGTTACCAAGTTTTCAAGATTATATGCGTGGAAGTTTATTAATAAAAATATATTGACAAGTCATGGGCATTATTCGTAGTTTTTTTAAAATGGTCCTACACAATTCCCTAGATTTGACACCTACTATTATTCTAATTACTCTTTTTTGTAATAGGAATTTAGCTACTGTTACTATCTGTAGAATTTCCCCAGAATATTATTCCAAAACTCATTTTCTTTTTGCTCTGATGATGTCATAACGATATTCATCTAAAGAAGACATGTACGTTGATATCTATGACTCTCAAGGCTGCATTTTACGTCATATAATAATCAATATAAATTATAGAATTTGTTTAATAAAATTACTGATCACAAGTGTGAGGAAAAAAGCGACCTACATTTTTGAATAAGGTAACTGAATCTATTACTACTAGATGGCAATATTATCTATGTGCGCAGAAAGGAATGAAAGAAGCAGCAGTTGCAAGATGGCAACACCTATGCATGAGCATACAATTGGTGGCTTGATCCGAGCATTGATGCATGCTTTGTCTCAGGCTGATAATGATGCATCCAAGTCTCATCACCAGTGATTATCAGGACTACCATACGATCCCCTTCATTCTGTCTGCTAGGATGTAGTCACCAACCTGTTGCACATTTGCATCCATGCCAGTCTCAACTGGCCAACTGACTCAGTGTTCGATAATTGTCCATCTTTCAGAGAACTGCACCTGATTATAGATAACTTGATGTGACAGGCAGTGGCGTAGTGTCAATGAAAGGTAAAAAGCTAAGCTTCCCCAGTTAATAATAATTTCATAATAAACCTGCAGTCTATGGACAAAATTATTTATTAATTTTAATAGAATGTATATTTACGCGTTAAATATTGTGATGCGGCAGCTCAGGATGATTTGCGATGCAGCAGTAAACAAGAAGCCTGCACACACCAGCTTCCAAGCTTACACTCATTCTTCTGTGTAACCCACCCTGCAGATTTTCCATCCCTTTCTAACTAAACTATCCTGGTCGCAAGGCTAGCAAGAAGCTAGCTTTGACATTGAAAATAAGTAGTTTCCGAGTTATCCCTTTTCGTCAGTTGTGTTCAGTTGAAGTGTTAGTGTGCATTGTGGCTGATATAATAAATAATGAGTGAAATAACAGTTCCTGACACCAATTTACTTGAAATTTTTAGGACAATTTTATTATCAAGACTAACTTACGAACAAAAGCGTGATCTAAAAAACAAATGACCGACTCCCTTGCTGTCAATGAAGGACACAACTAAAAGATAGACGCATACTTACGTACTGTATCTATTGACCGTTAATATTGTGATTTCTCTATGACAGGAAGTGAGCTAATGTTATACGTATACGTGTCTATTTATTAGAGATATGTGTAAACCGTGAGATCATATTTTACTACATACCATTTGAGGCCATGCCTTATTGGTGTTACTTACGAGGTTCCAACCTATCTTCGACTGCTGACTTGACATTGACTACTATTTATTTTAAGACTATATTTTTGTAATACATTTTCTCATATTGCATGAAAGACAACTTGAATTAGCTTCCCCTGCTCAAAATTTCATGCTATGCCAGCAATGCTCACTGTACACTGGCAGCATTTCTTTGTGACTACCATTTGCTGCCAGACATCCAGAAAAATCATACAGCAGAGAGCTGCCCAACAATGGTGCACTTATGCAGAGATGCCACTATCTTGCAACTGTTGCTTCTTTGTTTCGCTTGTGCACACTTTGATTACTTTGACTTATGGATAATATTGCTATCTAGCAGTGATAACATCAAATGCCTCATTAAGAAATGTAGTTTGCTGCTTTGATTTGTAACTTACTGTCTCACCTATGTAGAATAGGTCAGAAGTTGTCACTGCCCTCACATTGAAAATTATGAAAATATCCATTCAGGCTGGTGAAATACCAGCTAGTTAGAACTTCAGTTCCCAATATAGGCCAGCTATGCTATTGCTGTAGAAGCCTTTGCGTTGTTTACAGATGGTTTACATTGTACTAAACTACATTACATGTATATGAAATAATTTGATACGTCCTCTTTGAAAGCAGTTTTATGTTATCTTCAACCCATTAAACTTGAGCGGTTTTAAATTACAGATAAAGCATTTTTTTCAGTTCCAGAGTAGCTGGTCCATCATATTATGTAGACTATTAGCACAGTTTAGTATGTACAGTTGCGAAGCTTGGGATGATTTTTTGCATTTCTCGCGATAGTTGCTAGCTGCTTGGAGCGCTGTGAGTACTAGGAACAATAGACTGTGTCACTGCCATCATGATTTAATATAGGCTGACCATGTGACTCGCTTAACCCGATCACGGAGGGTGGCGTTTCAACCATATAAACTAGTTGCAATGCATAAAGAGTAACATATTTCTCTAAAATGTAGTGTAATTGCATTAATAAATTTAAAACAATGATTATGAGACACTTCAGACATAATTCACTTGCGAGTTAAGGTGTAATATTATTTTTGGTGTGAAAATTACGTTGTTCGTATGTGTAATACCTGACTTTATTTGGATTAAATATTGCGAAATTCTTGTACATTCATTTATGCACGATTCAATAATTTTCAGTTACACTGCACAGATATTTTGATATGTTGAAATTATAGGTTATGTTTACTGTACCAATACTTCAATATTCGCATTTGTACATTATAATTAAGCATAATGTCATGTATAATATGCCGCACATTCAATTTGTCTGTATTTTAATACTACAATCGAGTACGTACTGAATTATTGTATTTATCTACTTCTTAAGAGACGAAGTAACACAATCGTATGTACACTAATTTCATAGGAGTGGTGTGGTAAATTTTCTATCTACAATTAAGGAAGGTGGATGTGCTAAATTAAAATCACAATATAAATTCTTTTTTATTAAACCTCAAAATAGCTTCCATTCTAAACTTAAAATGTTGATGCGAATAGATTATGTTAACATGTAAAATTCTCTTCACATTAAAATAACACAGTTTTATAATTATTTCTGCAACAAATTATGCAATAAGAAGTAAACGGAACTTATGGACACATTACACTAAATAAAACTTAGCTATGATAAGCAATAAAGTTATAATATAATATTTCACCGAGCTCCATACACTGAAATAGAAAACCCGAACAAACATTATCGTCTGCTCGGGAAAGGGTCTGTCCTGAGGTGATAGTAGCGATCCTGGTGGTCAGCAACTATCTATGTATGCATATTTATTAAGTATTGAGCTTCGCAACTGTATATACTAAACTGTGCTATTAGTATAGTGGTTCTACTTAAAGTCAATGCTAGTTTGTCTGCCTTGACTGGTAAAATTAAACATACTGTGTAAAGTTTCTTGTTATTAACATAATATGTACAGTATATGTCAATTATTAATGTTTTTTTTTGTATATATTTACCTGTTTCCTATAAATGCATAAACTTCTGGGCCTCACTCATGACTGAACTGTGTACCAACTTTTGTCCTGCCCTCCACAGCAAGAAGAAACCATACTCGAAGAAGCCAGAGGAAAGGACGAGTGGAGAGGTGAGCTATCCATCTTGTCCGTCATCCAGTGCTGGCTTGACATTTTCTAAGCAGAAATAAAAGTGAAAACCTAGATTGTCAAAATTCTTCATTAATTCAGTTTCAAAATGTGTATATCGCAGACAGAACCCAGTATCTAGTCACTTCGCTATATACCTAGTCAAATTGTGATATGTCTAAAGCTACATAGTATATTGTACAGATTTGCCTGTGCGAAATTCAGTGCGCTAAATTGCAATTATAAACAGGGCCAGGAAGTTCATGCCCTGAAAACCTACTAAATATGCATGCACGTATGCCTTTAAAAACCTTAAAATAAGGATTAATAAAATTCTATATTTCTTTATATACAGTAAAACCTCGATAAGACGCGCCCGCTTATTACGCTATCCCGTGTAATATGCTTTTTTTGTCCGGTCCCTGCACATTTCATATATAACGCCTTTATAAAATACCCCGTTTGTTGTGCTCAAGTCCCGCATAATATGCTGATTTTGTGGAATATTTTCGATGTAATTTTCAGCAGTGTACTGTAACTGCAACGAAACATCTTGGTCATTGAACTCACTGGTGCTATTAACCTGAAAAGTATTGGTATTCGACCCTTTAACAGCGCATTTAAACCTTCATACTTCATACCTTAGTATACCCCACCCTCTTGTTACACTCTCTTATTCGACTCCTTATCTGTGCGGTTAAAGCCTACATACAGTTACAATACCTCACCCTCTTGCTAACCCTCTCTCTCAAACAGTATTCCTCATTCAGCTGTAATAAAATTCTGGAAATTTTTGCTGGGCAGTTTGTTGTCCTGTAGTGTATTGAAGTGTCTGTAAATATGATTACAATAAGTGTTAAACGAAAAGCGCTTTCTGTGTCTGAAAAATTGGAAATCTTACGAAAGTACGATGAGAACAGTACTCTTACTCAGAAATAACTCTCTGATGCATTAGGAATCCCATCATCAACATTAAGAATGATAATAAAAAGTCGCGACTCATTCACTACAGCTGCGATGTCGGGAGGATGTAATCGCAGGAAACTAAAGTGTAGTAAACATGAGGACTTGGAGAACATGCACACGACAAACAACTATAAGTGGCTTTTTTTTTTTCGAAAGAATTAAGTAAGTTACAGTACATATTGTAAATGTCTTTGACGTACAGTAATTACATAATGGAGTAATACTGTATTACTTTTCACGAATTATGTATTTCAATAAAGAAAAATGCTAATAGATACTGTATATAAGTCAAAATTAGTATACCCGCCTAATACGCGGTCCCGGTTAATACACAATTTACACGCGGACCCTTGAACAGCGTCTTATTGGGATTTTACTGTATCTCTAATAAGTAAGTTATAAATAGGGTTACCAAACGTCCGTATTTAGCAGAACATGTCCGTATTTTGAAGGTCTGTCCTGCGATCCATATTTATTTTTGAAGATTTGCTAAATGACCGTATTTTTATGAAAAATTTCCAATCATCTCATTTTCAGTACTTACATTTGAAAACATAATCCTGAATGCAAATAAAACTTTAATTTTTTGTCAAAATATTTTATTATTAGATTGAACTCACTTTGACGGTACAATAGCACTCCAAATATTAGCATAGTCTAGTATATAGACTCACGAAGCTCAATACATAGTAAACATTTTTATGCAACATAAAATCAGTTTTAATCTGCTTAAACGCGAAAATATGCCACGATAATATAAAATCATAAAATGTTATGCATTTATATAAAAAACTAAAATATGCAAATATATGCAACACAGAATTTGGTTTTATAAGCTTAAATGTTGATGATTCGTGAAGATAATTAATCAGCAATTAATTACAGTCTTCCACACCTGTGGAGTAACAACTAGCACATCTGGCCGCGAAACCAGGTGGTCCGGGTTCGAGTCTCGGTCGGGACAAGTTACCTGATTGAGGTTTTCTTCAGGGTTTTCCCTCAACCAATATGAGCAAATGCTGGGTAACTTTCGGTGCTGGACCCTGGACTCATTTCACCGGCATTATCACCTTCATCTCATTCAGACGCTAAATAAACTAAGATGTTGATAAAGCATTGTAAAATAACCTAGGCCTACTAAAAAAATTATAGTCAATGGAAAATATATGCAAATGCATGAACTTCCTGGTCCTAAATTAAATATCACAGTGTACCAACATGAGATTAACTGGTGGAGTTTTTTTTTCTGCATATCTAGCATGTTATTGAATAATTAAAAAATGAATTCGGTGTTTTAACATTCAATATTTCACATATATTTGAGTACAAATGACGTAACAAGTAAATATTATCTTCTATGTACGCGACTTTTGAAATTAAGTTTGATTTTAAGTTTAATTTAACTGAAATAAATTAAGGTGCCTTAACTTAAATTAATCAAGCACCTTGTGATTTGTCGTTTATCTTATGTTCTTCTTTATTCATGTTACCATTTTTCTCGGCTGATAGCAATGTGACTGGATTTGGCTTGTGTATGTAATGTACAAACCTGTAAAAGTTGCATAAATAAGCATGGTACTTCAGATTCCTTTAAAAGATGCTACTTTCATCCTTTTTTTGCATCCATGGACCTTCTTTTCCATATTTTGACTAACTCTTTGATGTTGAGAAACTTGTATACTGTTTCTAAAAATTTCATATTTAATTTCTTTTAATCTTTGTATTTATATATTAATACTGTATTTAAAATTTGTTTCTAAAATTTATGTTACAATGTACTAATATTAACATATTTTGATACATTGTTCGAATCCCTGTCTTACGTAATTCATCAGCGCTGAAGTGAAAATAGTAAATCGTAATGAATGTTTAATTTTTTTTGTTTTACGAATAGCACATTGATACAACTTCTTTTCTGATCTGCTATAATATCAAACATTAATCAGAAGTGCCGCTGATGTTATTCTGTATGTTTCTAGAATCTGTCAGAACAAAATAAGCAAATTATAAGATACTTCCCCATAGTAATTAAGATCTCATTAATGCCTGCCACTTCTATTTATATAGGTTTGTTATGTATTTGATTGATTCTGCATGTTGTTTTTTATATAGCATTCGCTGTAGAGTATTGTACAAAATAATCAAAATGATATTTGCACCATTGGAATGCATATACCAGAAACTATGTGAATATTACTTTGCTTAAAGCTATTTAATTATATGATTTCGAAGAGAGAATAGTCTGCTTGTGTTAAGTCACAGTAAATCAAAGGTGAAAAGAAAGAGGTAAAACTGTCCTTCCAGAACTCATTTAACGAGAGTTTTAAATGGGCTTCAGATCCATTCTTTAAGTTACATATAAAACTACGGAATTTTGTACAATGTAATTATTAGTAATATAAACAGAGATAGTGCATTATTTGAAGATGCATGGTAGTAGAGATCCATGCTTTCATGACCTCAGCACTAGAATGGGATGGTGGTGTGTGATTGGCATCATTGCCTTTTACTCCTGGGAAAAACCCAGTACTCTATTTGGCAGGAAGCTGAGTGGATCTCATTGCCGTTCTGGAAGTTTTGTTAAATAGAAAAATTCTTTACCGCCTGGTTTTGAATTTGGGATCTTTCAAACTGTAGCCAGTTGCTGTACTAACTGAGGTAACCAGCTGCTATTATTTGCAGGAAGTCGTGTTCTTTTTAGAAATTTTCAAACCCAAGTTTTTAGTAAGTTTTTTTTTTCAAGACATAGCGAAACATTTCTATGCATTCATTTTATGAAATATCTCATTTATTCACTTTGAAAAAAAGTTGTTTGAAATTTTAAAAGTATTATTTTTCCTGCAATTCATGAAAAAAAAAATAAAATAAACTAGCAGCATTCTTCACAAAATAAATGCACAGAAACATGCAGCCACCTCATAAATACTTACAGTAAAAATTTCATCTAGATTGATTAATATTTGGCATAAAAAGTTGGTGTTGAATCAAGAAAAATAAATTTACTGAAAAATGGATTTGAAAGTAAAATGAATATTTAAGGGGAGAGGATGGTATTTTTTGGTGAAAAATGAGTAAATTTTCAAAAAAAAAATCATTAAAATACTCTGTGATGTGTGGAATGCATAGCATAACATTTTGTGGGTATTTGTTTCCTTATCGGATATTGACTCGCCATTTTTAAACTTCCTGCGTTATAGAATTTTAAATCACTTGCCCACTTTTAGTGTTGTTTCTGGTAAATTAAGTGTAAAAAAAAAAACATTTTTTTTTTTCTTTAAAATACTCTTTGATATGTGTGAAATGCATTGCATAACATTTTGTGGGTATTTGTGCCTTTATCGGATGTTGAAAAGTCATTTTTAAACTTCCTGCACTATGGATTTTTAAATCACACCCCCCCTTTTATCGGTTTCCAGTAACTTCATTTTTCTTGCTACATTGCCATACAAAAATGGATATAATTTCTGAACTATTAAAGATACATGCATGAAATTTAGAAAACACATTCTTTAGACTGTTAGGAAACTTTTCTCTGTAACAGAATTTTGTTAATTGATTTCATTTTAAAAATACGTCCGTTTGTTTGCAAGAAAGGAAATCAGAAAATTGTTATTAAATTTTAATTGTTTATTTTTACAAACGTAAAATACATTGCAAAAAACTGTTTGAATCTATCTTTAAAGACAGTTTAGATATATCGGTTTTAGTACAATTCTGCATTGGGTATGTTTTTTTTTTTTAATTTGGGCCCCCAAATAATTTTTTTTTTTTTTTCAAAATATTTATATTTGGTTGAGTTGCTACAGCTATGAGCTCTCTACTTACAAAAAAATAATATTTTACACCAAATAGGAAAAAAAGTTTTAAAAAACACCGTCCTATTCTCTTAAATTAAAATTCTCCTCTGCTGCATTCATCTAGTAATTTCAGAAAGCCACCTTTAGAACAAAAAGTTACTACATTTGTAATCAGAAATTTTTAAGAAAGAATTCTTCGATGAAAAAATAATTTTGACAGTTCTTTAAATGCCACGCCCCCGTAAAGCCTTAACTCATTTTTGTTTAATATATTTGTAATCAGAATCGAACTGAATCCATTTGGGGTGTGAAAATATACATTCTAAAAAAGTGAAATAGCCAACAAAAATATTTTGGAAAATTTTCATAATTTTCAGTGGAGTCTCCTCTTAAGATACGTATTATTTAACGAAGAAGAATAGTTGAGATGCAGAGTTCAGCGGTTATGTAACTTCTCACAGTGCAAAGAAACATTTCTTTACATTGATAGCATAAGAATCCACCGGAATTTCATTCTTGCCTGGTGGTTTTCCCTGAACTTGTACTGGCAACACTGCTGACTAACGTCATCATTTTGTAATTTACTCAGTGCACTAAGTACAGTAGAACTTGGTTATAACGACATCCAAGGGACCTTAAAAATTATGTTGTTATAAACGACTGTCGTAGTAACCGAGATTCACATTATCAATCTAGTGAGGTGAAAAATGAAAAATAACAAACTTAATTAGACTTATTTTAGATTTATGTATTGATTTTTAAGCCTACAATGAACATAATAAAATACACGTAGGCCTACAATTATAAATACAGTATTCTGTATTAAAACAGTTTGTTCAGTACTCACCAAACTACTTTACTTAGAAATGGAGTAATCAGTCATTTTACTCTGTCTTCTACTTGCCCAATACACACTTTCTAGGGCTAAATTACGTTCTATGTTCATAATTTCAGTTGCAATTTCACTACTCCCTTCCCTAGCTTCATAGAACATGTTCATAATTCTAATGACTTCTAAAGCGTCACTCACTTCTTTTAGTGGCCATACTGTGTTAAAATGCGTGCACTTAGTGAAAACTTCCTGTCGAAACTGATCTAATACCGCATGAATTCGGGCAGGTTACAATGGGGTGGGGAATCCGTCTGTATTCCAGAGGTCTATGACAGAAGGAGACTGTAAAGAATTTGTCAGGGTCAGATTTCAACAAAATATTTCTTAAAATACTTTGGTTCTTAGAAAATCTTATTCCAAACTGAGGTTGAAAGTGACGTTATATGCAAGGTAGACGCATATACGTTTGTCGTATTAAGCAAGGTAGGAAAGCATATGTCTTATGGGGAATTAGGTGGGACCACAGAATATTTGACGTTATAGGCGAGGTGTCGCACAAAACGAGGTCGCTATAACCAAGTTCTACTGTATCTAAAATCCAGCAGAACTAGCGGAAAAGCCACTAATTTGGCACTGGCAGATGTGTCATACTAGTGTACAACCTCAACGGTGTAGCTATTCTACATTGAAAATTCAACCACATTAGTTTGAAAAATATTATATTTCCAACAACTTTCCCCTTTTTCAATTTTTCGCTATTTGCACTAATTACGGAGTTTGTTTATGTCACTGGACCTTTGAATCACTCTGTATAGGGCGCTCAATGAGCCAATGAGCATGCGTCCTGGGTCCAGCGCTCGTAAAGCTAAGCCAAATCAAATTTGTAGAGCCAAACTATGCCTTGTTCGATTAGATGACAGCCTCCCACCAAAGGGACTGGGGTTTGTTCCCCGATAGTGCTAGTGAAATTTGTGGCAGACAAAGCAGCTCTGGAGTGTGTTTTCTCTGAGTACAGATGCCTCAAACTAGGAAGCTGCCTGGAGAGGGTAAGTAGTACAGCTAACGGAGGGGGCCCACCTACGCTCCGATACCCATGTATAGTCATATTGTCTGAAAAGTTGACCTCTTGACAATGTATTCAAGATGCACCCTCTCTATAATATATTGATCAGTGTTTTAATACATAATAATTCGTTTAATGTTATTGGTGTTTATGATTTATTTTCTAATTGCAAAAATATATTCATTAGTATAATACAGTATATGATTGACTTAAATGTTTCATCATTCTTTTAGTTATATGTACCCAAATTGTAGATTATAGCGTTGTCATTAAACTTCAATTTTTCACTTTAAATCAAGGAAAACAGATCACTTATCTGCACAATACGAACAAATAAATAAAAGGAAGACACAATTGAGTTTCTATTTAGCCATTCCAAAGGGATCTCCTTTACTCACGATAAATCTCCATCTGAATCGCTGCTCACTTCTTTTATCTATTTATTTAATTTATTTATATATATATATATATATATATATATATTTATTTATTTATTTATTTATTTATTGCTAGTAAGTTTCAAATGAATACAAGTTAATACAATGAAAGATAAACTAGCCCACTCCTGAATGAGTAGGACTCGTGCTCAGGAGGGGATTGCAATACAAAGAAAAATAAAATTGAGAGTGAATAAATTAGATTGAATAGTGTTAAATATCTAAACCCAACTATAAATCCAATACAATTTTTTTTTAACTTCTTCTTCTTCTTCTTCTTCTCTAGAGTCCCCACAGAAATGATGAATGCAACTGTCCACGGCTTGTTCTATTACAGGAATCTGCTTCACATATTCCTCTCCATATTTCATGGATTTTTCACATTTCTTCTTCAAAGACTCTTTCCGTGATTTCATTTTTTTTTCTTGTCAGTGCTATAAAGTGAATGTAGTGTTGTTTGCAACAATCCTAGTTGACGTCATCTTAGAAATTCCTACTGCTGCTGCCACTCTTTCCTGAATCTTCTTAATATCCATGAGAAATATCCTGGCTTCGCTTTCTTTTTTCTTGAATTCCGTCACATTATAAATCATCTCGCGAGTTTGACTATGTAGAACTTTGCCCAATAATATACTACTCATCATAATAGAAGAAATACTTTATCACAAACGACAGTCACACATAGCCGCGTTCTTATACAGAAAACAGCCTTCTCAACTGTTATTAGAACTGAGCTGTACCGTTCTAGTCCACAGTGCATAGCAGTAGGCGGACTGTGGTAGGGGAGAAGTGCTCTATGTGCGTGCGCGAATGAGACAGCTTGCTAGTTTGAGGCATCTGTACTCCAGTTTCTCCTGCCATTCTCTATCAGTTACATATCACCACTTGCAGGGGTGTATAACAGCCAGACTGACCCACACAGATTATTACCATTGTTCCATATAAAGGGCTTTTTCGTACCTGACTAGCTTCAAGTGCCGAAAATAGAATTGAAGATTTATTATTATTATTATTATTATTATTATTATTATTATTATTATTATTACTAATTTATAATTGAAATCTGGCAGAATTTTCAGTTCATATTAATGAAGATATCTTAATAGCTACACTTTCCTACCAACCTCTACGTATATTATTTTATACTCTGTGTATTAGTACTACTGAATTATTTTTAACTTAAAATTTTATTCGCATTATTTTAGTTAAAAAAAAAAAAAGTTTATTTTATCAGATTATTTTATGTTGTTCTCTTACATGGAACATTTCAAAATCTTACTGGAATATTGTAACAGACACGTGATTTATATTCATTAGGATCATGGAGGTGAAGGAGGAGGAACCATCGAGTCTGGAGAAGACGATTTGTGCCGTGCGTAAGGAGGTTTGGGCTTTCTATGGACAATACAAAGACTGTCAGCAGAAAGTAATCCAGTTTGTGGAGACTGGAAAGGCACACTCTGAATGTAAGTGAACATTTCATTTTTTCTTTTAAACCAAAGTGATGAAAGGAAGGGTCAGACCTTCCATCGACATAACATTCGTGTTTTTCCCCTCTCTCTTAAGGCTACTGTCATGTATTTATCACTTTGTAAAATTGGATTAACTTTGACTTCCCCTACTGTTACAGCTACCCTGAGCTTCCTCCGTGAAGAAGCTACCCCTATCCACCGAGCAGGTGCTATTGGTGTGAGTGGCATAGCAGGTTTAATAATGGGCCTGAGGGGTGGTTGGTTCAAGAGAATACTCTACGGAGCAACTGGTGCAACAGCCATGGCAGCACTGTGCTATCCACGTCAGTCAGCAGAAATTGCTAACGAGTCCTTACAAATGGCGAAGTATTATTTCACTGTTGCGTATAATTTCATTTATGGAGGTAAGTACAGCATTGTGAGGAAGCAGATTTCCTTAATATTTTTATGAAGTTATCTATCAGTAGTCCACACCTGTGGAGTAACGCTTAGCATGTGTGGCCGCGAAACCAGGTGGCCCGGGTTCGATTCCCGGTCGGGGCAAGTTACCTGGTTGAGGTTTTTTTCCGGGTTTTCCCTCAGCCCAATATGAGCAAATGCTGGGTAACGTTCGGTGCTGGACCCCGGACTCATTTCACCGGCATTATCACCTTCATCTCATTCAGATGCTAAATAACCTAAGATGTTGATAAAGCGTCGTAAAATAACCTACTAAAATTTTTAAAAAATCTATCAGTATGTGCATGAGAAGGACAATGTTGCTATCTATTTTCCTCTATTTTTTTTCTTGATTCAAAGCTGAAATGAAAAATTTTTTCTTTGCTGGCCACTAAAAATATTTTACATTAAGAAAGGCAGGAAAAATTTCGTGAAACTGTACATTATACGTAACTACATAAGTATGGAAAATAATCAAGAAATGATTAGATCTCGAAATAATATTATTTAGTAATTAATGACAAGTTCATGCAGCATTTAACATTTAGTTTATTGTGTAGATCGGTGATGTCATCCCGTTCTATACATCGTCAGCTTTGAGTGTACACCTGCTAACCGCCAAAAAGAAAATTTTACAAGGGAAGCATAAAACTGAGTTTAAATTAACTCTGAAACTTTAGGGCCAAATCCAAAGTACAGATGGCATTTGTATCTGTACTTTGGATTTCGTCATAAAGTTTCAGAGTTAATTTAAACTCAGTTTTTTGCTTCCCTTGTAATTTTTTTTTTTTGGCGGTTAGCAGGTTTACACTCTAAGCCGATGACATGCTGTTCTTCAATTTCGTTCCAGCAACAGCACACATTCAAACCTTACCTCTCTTATCTCCAGTCTTATGCTAGACGTGATAGGAGAGTACAAATTTAATACAGTGCATCACTCAACCTCAGGCTAAGGAGTAAAGAACATTGGAGTCATCACAATATCCTCACTTACTTCAATTTTTACTTTTTATTTTAAATAATAAAATAAAAACTTGTTTCAGAAATAATAGCGATGTTCAGCAGTACATATAGGTGTAAACAGTTTTCTTTCATGAAACTTAACAAATATAATTTAAGGAGTCTACTGATAGACGATCATTTATGTTCAGTTTCAAGGATCGCAACTACTAAGTAATATTACATAGTATAGAAAACATCTGCAGCAGGCTCTTGAAATGAGAAAAACGAATTCTTGTAATTTAAGAAAATGTGTTCTAACATTATACACATTACAATTGCAATAGACAGCAGTGAAATGAAAGCTTAGAAAATAATTACTTTTTTGTTTTTCAGTTTGTATATGTATTCACATATCAGTATTTGTTTCTTTCTTGCAATGCTTCGTGACGCAATATAATTCAAATACAGTACATATAGTTTTCCATTAGAAGAATATAGATACTATATTATTCAACGTGAAGTACCATAGAAGAGGGTAAAGTCGATCAAAATTTTGCAATTTTTAATGATATTGAGGTTATGCAATGGAGCGAAGTTCCTCAGAAAATAATATTTTGTCGTCATATCCTTCACTTATGAAATCACATTACAAGAAGTGAATTACAATTTACCAAACTCTGATTTTTTTTTTTTTTATTTTACTTGTGATCGAAGTTACCTGTTTAAATAGGGTAAAGTCGATCACCATTGAATTTTTAGTTTAAGATCGATTTTAAAATATTGCGAAGTAAAGTCGATCACTGTTTATGTTTTTAAAAACAAATTAAGTGTATTACATGTATTTTATTTGTTATAAGGGGTGTAGAAAACAATAATAATCTATTATATAAGTCTATAGGATTATATAGTGTTCATTTTGTTACTGTGATCATACAATTCGATACAATTAGGCCTATAGGTCTCCATTGTACAAACGTGGCTATGATTGCCAATATATAAAACATAAAAAAATTAATACTTCACATATCAACCAGGTTAAATAAATAAATAAATAAATAAATAAATAAATATCAACAAACAAAGATTTAAGAATTCAAAATTTACATTGAAATACCACACTTCAATTATAATCTAAAATGCTATTCAACATTGCTTAGGTTTATGTCAGATGTTATTTGAAATCTTCCCCTCCTCATGTCACTTTAGAAACTACGTTGTTCCCATCGTCAGGTACAGAGGGATATACAAAATACATTCCTTTGGCAGTGCTTCTCTTATGCAAGAAATTCACCATAAATTCTTCTTCCTCTTTCCCCACTATCCCATTAATATAAGCTATACTATGACACTTTTCTGTTTATAAGTGCTAGTTGGAGGTATTTCGGTGAAAAAATTTATTCTTCCTGCTGGTCCTGTCTGCTTCGAGTAGGTCGATGGCATGATCGACTTAACCCTACAAAGGTACAAGTTTTTTGAAAATAATAAGTTTCAATACTAACATTTACGAACTGCAAAACTATTATTTCAGGATACAATCTCAACGAAAAGTACTTACGTATACTTCTTGTCTCCTTTCACTGCTGACGATAATTTAAAGCTTGTAAGACTTTGTTTTCGTTTATGAGAAAAAGTTGAGAATGACAATTTTCACTTCAATGGTAATTACACAGTGTTCCCATTGTTGGGATTCGCAGGCTTTTTGTTGTCCCTCTCGCTTACATTTGCAATGCCAGGCAATGAAGTCAGCATAACAAAATTTTAACAAGTAACTGAGATAATATATAATTTTCAATAAAAATCGCAAATGATCGATTATACACCCACTGATCGACTTTACCCATTTCTATGGTACTGTTAATATATAAATAAATAGTCATAAATCATAATTATATATCACAATTATTTCAACTTTCAAATAATGTCTGTGCCTTATTTCTTTGTCTTTTGTAAAAGTTGTTATATAAATTCATTACAATTTATTTACTGCTGCTGATCATTATTGTACATGGCGTATCTTAGACACTTACAATATAAATTGTCTTATTTTTAGGATTGTGATTTTCCCTACAACTACAATCTCTTCCTTAATGCAATACTTCTTACAGCCCTGCCTGAATGTTGAGTAATCTTACAGTTCTATGTCATCTTTTACAGAGGAGCATGCGGTGAACAAGTAAATTCAAAATGACATGCTGATTTCATGACACCACTGGTGTTGATCATTATCATAGATATAAAAGATATCACACCCAAGATGATTAAAATAACTGACTGTCCAAAATTATATTATTATTAATCACTATTTCTGTTCTTTTGGGATGCTTTCTTTTGAAGGCCATTATTTTCGAACGATTTCTTACTGGATATTCCTAAATTTATATGTTAAATCTACCTGATTTTAATTGTAGAGAAGCTAATTGTAAGTTTTCAGACTGTGCCAAGATAACTTGGCTATCAGTGAACATTATTTTATTTATTTTCCTGTCCTAAAAGTTGTTTCTCGTTGTCTTTCTCAGTCGTATATGCCTGCATCTAAAAAGAGTGGGTTACACAGGGCATCATGAAAACAAAGATATATTCACGAAATCATCAGAATTATGTAAAATCCCTGTCACTTTTTATTTTGAAATCATAGTCATGTATATCAGATGAGTTACTGATATCACTGAATTGGTTCATGGAAGAACAACTCTTTTCCATCCGTTCTTCCCTCCTTCACTGAGAGATTGGAAAATAAAGCAAATATTATTCACTTTTAGAACTGTTATGAAGTTACAAGAAGTTATGTATTTGTTTTTTTCTTCGTTAAAAAGAAATGTTAATCATAAATTAACCGTAACTATTTTTATGCCATTATATTAGTTGTTTTTTAATCTGTAATAAGTCCATGGCATCTCTCAAGAGGGATCCTGTCGGCGAATTGACATGCTTGCCATTCCACCAGGCTCTACATCCACCTACGTTATCGACCCGACAGGTTCGAGGCACAGGAACAACAGCCCGCTGAAGTCCACTTAGAAAAATGCAGAATTTATGAGCCCACAGTTCCATTCTATTTGGAAAAATATCACCTCACCTCCATTGAAGTAGTTGGGCTAATGGTTGGCGCTAGGGGCACAATACCTCGCCTCTTTGCCAGTTTTGCCAGTTCCAGCTGAACAACAACTTCATTCGTGATGTTTCCCTTGCCGCTATCAGAGGATCACTTGCCATTTTAAAATACCATCTGTACTTTATTTCCTAAAAAGGAAGAATTTTGCTCGAATGTCTAATCTGTTTGTTTACTATGTTTAGGCCTGTTATATGCATGCTATTATCTTTCCTGTACTTAATTTTCCCTTTTGTTCATTCCCCTCCTTTCTCTTTTGTGGTCTGTTTTTGTTTTCACTCAATACGAGGCCTGTCTAAAAAGTATCCGACCTTAAATTTTCCCGTGCAAAGTAGTGATTCTAAGGCGGCGCCACTGTGCACGGTGGAAGGAGGAACCGTAATGCGCATGCTTGAATTTTTTCACCGCATTTGCTTGTGCCAGTCACTGGCTGGTGGTCGCCAAGTAAAGTGCTGTTCTAAGTGTTTGTCGGATTTAGTTTTCTCGCAAGATGACTGAACGAATTGAGCAAAAATACTGCATCAAATTTTGTCAAAAGCTTGGTGATTCTCAAAGTCAAACAATTCGTAAGATTCAGCAGGTGTTTGGGGAAGATGCGGTGGGTGTAACACAAATTAAGGAGTGATTCAACCGATTCAAAGATGGCCGCACATCAGCGGAGAGTGAGCAGCGTTGTGGCAGGCCCCAAACTGCTCGGAGTGCAGCTGTTGAGAGTGTGCGAAATTTGGTGATGGCAGATCGTCGTTTGACCGTGTGGGAGATTGCCGAAGAGGATGGAGTGAGTAAAGATTCTGCACATGCAATTTTGCGTGATGATTTGAACATGAACCGAGTGGCTCCGAAATTCGTGCCCAAGTTGTTGTCCCCGGAACAAAAAGACCTCCGTCGTGACGTTGCACAGGACCTTCTGGACACTGCCAACACTGATCCTGGGTTTCTGAACACCGTGATAACTGGAGATGAGTCATGGGTGTATGGGTACGACCCAGAAACAAAAAGACAGTCGTCGCAATGGAAGCATCCCAAGTCTCCAAGGCCGAAGAAAGCGAGGCAGGTGCGAAGCAAAATCAAGGTGATGCTGACTGTTTTCTTTAATGTCCGTGGAATTGTGCATCACGAATACGCACCGGAAGGACAAACCACCGTACTATCACGATGTTCTCCGGCGACTCCATGATGCAGTTCAGCGCAAAAGACCAGACATGTGGACAGCGAACAACTGGCACTTGCATCACGACAACGCCCCCGCACATTCATCCCAATTGATCCACACTTTCTTGCCAAACATGGAATTACAACCGTTCGCCAACCTCCCTACTCTCCAGGCCTGGCTCCTTGCGACTTCTGGTTGTTTCCAAAATTGAAGACACCACTGAAAGGATCCCGTTTTGAGAGTAGTGAAGAGATAATGCGGAACGCGACGACGGAGCTGAACACCATTCCAAAAGAAGACTTGCAGAGATGTTTCCGGCAGTGGAAGGATCGGTGGGTTAAGTGTGTGCAAGCACAAGGGGCCTACTTTGAAGGGGATTAGGGTCCCAACCCCGTCAGATATTTGAAATATTTTTTCTGGCTAAAGGTCGGATACTTTTTAGACAGGCCTCGTATGTTTATTATGCTTTGTCTAATGAGGCAGTCCCGTTATTGGGAAAGCTGAAAGAGTGTCTTTCAATGTGTATTAGATAAGTTCTGTGAATTTAATAGTTAATTTTATTTTACAGTGAAGCCCGAGGGCTTCAAGTTCCTATCACCACCACCACCATCTGTAGATAGTGCTAAATCTTCAACCAAAGGTTCTCGACCTGTTGCAGATGAAATTCCTTTGCCAACGAAGGCTGAGCCAGAAAACCCAGTTCAACAGGTAGAAGAGACTCTTAATCCTAAAAAGATCCCAGCTCTTAAAGTGACTTCCGAAGAGGTTGTCACTGACACCTACAGCACAGTGTCTGCAACCTGTTCCTGCCCCGATCCTGCCAGTGGTAGTCTTGAGTACAGGTATCCCTCCAACAGCAATGATGCATTGGATGATCTGGGGGAAATGATGAGTGATGTTGCCTACTGGGGGTTCCGGTTTGTCAGTTCGGGATCCCCACGCTGGTAAATATAATAGCATACCATCATTTCCATCCTGTCCAATCCCATCTTTTTCTGTTTATCCTCATTCTCTCCAATCTGTTGTGTACAGAGAGAACCAAACAAGTCTTTACGGCATTTTAGCGCGTCAGTGATACTGCGGTTCCTGGGATCTGGAAGGTGCATCGCCTGCATTCATTTCAGTCATCTCACGAAAGGATTACGGCAACATAAATTCAAGAATTGAAGATAAATTAAATTAAATTTTTTCAGCAACATAAGACACAAATAAGCAATTTGAAAAGAAATTGAGTTATAAATTAAAGAATTGAAGATAAAGTGAATTAAATTTTCTCAGTGACATAAGACACAAATAAGCAAGTCGAAGATAAATTAAGAGATAAATTAAAGAATTGAAGATAAATTAACTTAAATTTTCTCGGCAACATAAGACACAAATAAGCAAATTGAAGATAAATTGAAATATAAATTAAAGAATTCAAGTTACATTAAATTTTCTCAGCAACATAAGACACAAATAAGCAAATTGAAGATAATTTGAAATATAAATTAAAGAATTGAAGTTAAATTAAATTGTCTTGGCAACATAAGAGACAAATCAACAAATTGAAGATAAATTAAGTTATAAATTAAAGAATTGAAGATAAATTAACTTAAATTCTCTCGGCAACATAATACACAAATAAGCAAATTGAAGATAAATTGAAATATAAATGAAAGAATTGAAGATAAAGTGAATTAAATTTTCTCGGTAACATAAGACACAAGTAAGCAAGTTGAAGATAAATTAAGAGATAAATTAAAGAATTGCAGATAAATTAACTTAAATTTTCTCGGCAACATAAGACACAAATAAGCAAATTGAAGATAAATTAAAATATAAATTAAAGAATTGAAGATAAAGTGAATTAAATTTTCTCGGTAACATAAGACACAAATAAGCAAGTTGAAGATAAATTAAAGAATTGCAGATAAATTAACTTAAATTTTCTCGGCAACATAAGACACAAATAAGCAAATTGAAGATAAATTAAAATATAAATTAAAGAATTGAAGATAAAGTGAATTAAATTTTCTCGGTAACATAAGACACAAATAAGCAAGTTGAAGATAAATTAAGAGATAAATTAAAGAATTGAAGATAATTTAAATTAAATTTTCTCGGCAACATAAGACACAAATAAGCAAATTGAAGATAAATTAAGATATAAATTAAAGAATTGAAGATAAATTAAATTTTCTCGGCAACATAAGACATAAATAAGTAAATTGAAGATAAATTAATATATAAATTAAAGAATTGAAGATAAATTAAATTTTCTCGGCAACATAAGACACAAATAAGCAAATTGAAGATAAATTAAGATATAAATTAAAGAATTGAAGATAAATTAAATTTTCTCGGCAACATAAGACATAAGTAAATTGAAGATAAATTAATATATAAATTAAAGAATTGAAGATAAATTAACTTAAATTTTCTCGGAAACATAAGATGCAAATAAGCAAATTGAAGATAAATTGAAATATAAATTAAAGAATTGAAGATAAATTAAATTATCTCAGCAACATAAGACACAAATAAGCAAATTGAAGATAAATTAAGATATAAATTAAAGAATTGAAGATAAATTAAATTTTCTCGGCAACATAAGACACAAATAAGCAAGTTGAAGATAAATTAAGATATAAATTAAAGAATTGAAGATAAATTAAATTTTCTCGGCAACATAAGACACAAATAAGCAAATTGAAGATAAATTAAGATATAAATTAAAGAATTGAAGATAAATTAAATTTTCTCGGCAACATAAGACACAAATAAGCAAATTGAAGATAAATTAAGATATAAATTAAAGAATTGAAGATAAATTAAATTTTCTCGGTAACATAAGACACAAATAAGCAAATTGAAGATAAATTAAGATATAAATTAAAGAATTGAAGATAAATTAAATTTTCTCGGCGACATAAGACACAAATAAGCAAATTGAAAATAAATTAATATATAAATTAAAGAATTGAAGATAAATTAAATTTTCTCGGCAACATAAGACACAAATAAGCAAGTTGAAGATAAATGAAAGAATTGAAGATAACTTAGTCTAAATTAAATTTTCTCGGCAACGTAAGACACGAATAAGCAAGTTGAAGATATATTGAAAGATAAATTCTCTTTCTTAACCTTACCTGAATGTTATAGGAACTGCTGAAAGTGAAGCCTGTTTTGGTCCAAGCACTCCTGACATCTCCAAAAAAATTATTGTGATACTCGTTGCGACTCTTCTTGCGTAATTTCATTTATCACTTTCCAGATTTCATTCTCCAGATCCTTAAGAGTTCGTGGATTTCTTCTATACACTTTTTGTTTCAAATTCCCCCACAATAAAAATCGATGACCTCACAGCATCAGAAAAATGTATACGAAATTTTCGTAAACACGTATCGTAAGACTTCTTCTTTAACTGGTAAGTTTCGACAGTAAACACATTCTGATCAGTGGTGTACGTAACCATGATGCAACTGACTTCAAAAGCTTCTTGCCAACAACCCCGCGCGTGAAGGACAAAAGATATGTGGCCAATGACCCACTGCTTCCTTTAGCCATTCAGCAAACCTGTGCTCTAAAATGCCATAAAGTCTTTTTTGGTTCTCTCCATACACGACTGATATTCACATTTCTCTTCAACCTCATCCTTTCTATATGCCTGATGCTCGCATTTTCAAATGTTGTTTCATCATCAAGGGAACTATATATAGATGCTTTTTTAGTAAATTTCGAGATGCAGATAGTGACTGATTGCTTTCTAATGCCTTTACATATAGTCAATTCCGTCTTTCCCAGTCTGTTCAGTGCACTAACTTCAAAATTAAATTACACAAAATGTAGTCAACAGAAAATTATGATTTTTCGTGGTTGAACTAATATAAAATGATCGCTAACAATAGTGGCATTGTTGACACATTTTCAATGCCATCTACTGTTTCTATATGTCAGACTACGAATTTTTCAAATGTACCTCGTAAACTGTAAATGCTGTTAGTAATAAATGAATCAAATGTATTTAGCCTAATGTAAATTATTCAAAACATAATTATTGCAATATGCATTAATCACTGTACCGGTATTAGATTTTACATAATACATCGTAACTTCACTTATCACTATATGTGACCACACGAATGAACAGATGATCTTATAACCTAAAAACTGTTCAATTCAAATGTGTTTCGTGGGTTTTATTGTATTGTATTTATTAACATTCCGTGGTATTCATACATTGCTTTACAGCTAGAATATGGAACAAGTCAAAAAACTTAATACTATTATAAAGTCTTAATTTATAGTCACGGTCTAGATGAAATATATATATATACAGACGAGATTTACAATATAGTCTACTAGTACAACACATAGTTTTAGTATCAATTTCATGAAGTGTTATTGAATGTCATGAATTCACTTACAGAATAGAAGGCGTGAGAAATTAGGTACTTCTTTAATTTGGCCCTAAATAATCTTATGTTTTGAGTTTCATTTTTTATATCGATAGGGAGGCTATTAAAAATTTTTACTGCCATATAACGCACTCCTTTTTGATAGCACGATAGACTTGCCGATGGAGTATGAAAGTCATCTCTTTGACGTGTATTTATGCTATGAACTGTTGAATTAGTTATAAAGTTATTCAGGCCATAGAGCTGATATTGAGTGGTTAATGAGAGAGTGAAATAAATAACAGCCAAAATGAGAAATATTGACTTTCACTAGGATACCTGTAAACTAGTCATATTTTTATTAACGAGGTACATATATTTTCACTTCTGGTTTTTATTTAGCATTCTGTCTCAATAAACCACTCATTTTTTAGCATTGTCTCAATAAACCACATTTTTTTTAGCATTGCCTCAATAAATCACACATTTTTTTAGCATTGCCTCAATAAACCACTCATTTTTAGCATTGTCTCAATAATCCACTCATTTTGTAGCATTGTCTAAATAAGTCACTCATTTTTTAGCATTGTCTCAATAAACCACTCATTTTTTTAGCATTGTCTCAATAAACCACTCATTTTTTTAGCATTGTCTCAATAAACCACTCATTTTTTTAACATTATCTCAATAAACCACTCATGTTTTAGCATTGTCTCGATAAACCACTCATTTTTTAGCATTGTTTCAGTAAACCACTCATTTTTTAGCATTGTCTCAAAAGCACTCATTTTTTAGCATTGTCTCAGTAAATCACTCATTTTTTTTAGCATTGTCTCAAATCACTCATATTTTAGCATTGTCTCATATCATTCATTTTTAGCATTGTCTCAAAGCACTCATTTTTTAGTGTTGCCTCGATAAACCACTCATTTTTTAGCGTTGTCTCGATAAACCACTCATTTTTTTAGCATTGTCTCAAATCACTCATATTTTAGCATTGTCTCAAATTACTCATATTTTAGCATTGTCTCAATAAACCACTCATTTTTTCCTAGCATTGTCTCAAATCATTCATTTTTAGCATTGTCTCAAAGCACTCTTTTTTAGCATTGTCTCTATAAACCACTCATGTTTTAGCGTTGTCTCGATAAACCACTCATTTTTTAGCGTTGTCTCGATAAACCACTCATTTTTTTAGCATTGTCTCAAATCACTCATATTTTAGCATTGTCTCAAATTACTCATATTTTAGCATTGTCTCAATAAACCACTCATTTTTTCCTAGCATTGTCTCAAATCATTCATTTTTAGCATTGTCTCAAAGCACTTTTTTAGCATTGTCTCTATAAACCACTCATGTTTTAGCGTTGTCTCGATAAACCACTCATTTTTTTTTAGCATTGTCTCAAATCACTCATATTTTAGCATTGTCTCGATAAACCACTCATTTTTTAGCGTTGTCTCGATAAAGCACTCATTTTTTTAGCACTGTCTCAAATCACTCATATTTTAGCATTGTCTCAATAAACCACTCATTTTTTAGCGTAGTCTCGATAAACCACTCATTTTTTAGCATTGTCTCAAATTACTCATATTTTAACTTTGTCTCAAACCACTCATTTTTTGGCATTGTCTCAAATCACTCATTTTGTAGCATTGTCTCAATAAATCACTCATTTTTTAGCATTATCTCAACTCATTTTGTAGCATTGTCTCAATAAATCACTCATTTATTTGTCTTTCTCATTTTGTATTCTTTTTGTTTTACAGGTAGTCAGAGATCAATCGAACCCAGCTGATAAAGACCTCTACACCACTCGAAAATAAAAGTAAATTTATTTAATTAGTTTTAGTGGCAAGAAATATTACTTGTCCAGTTCTAAGTTTTTTCTCATTATTATCAGCATCAAAATTTATATCACCAAATTGAAATTTTTTTCCACCATGAACATCTGAAACCTATGCCTGCATTCGGCAAATTTGTAATTTTAAAATATGTAAAAATTAAATAATAAATCACCTGAATTAGCTATTTAGAGTTTTAATTATTCTTTTCTGGTATTTAAGTAGCTACAAATTAATAAAATGCATATTTATTTGTATTATAAGTTTTGATAATAACGAACATGATACAATAATCCTGTAGACTCTGTTCGATCCCCGCATATCCCTCTGATTTATAGCTTGCGTTGGGCAACTCATGGTTCAGGTAACACAGGGATTTTCTCTGGGAGCTCCAGTTCCTCTATGGCATCCCAACAAATCTCCATCTTATCTCATCGTGGGTAGTACATGAGGGTGAGTTACCAAAGGGGAACAGAGAGAACTTAAACTGAGAAGGATTCAATCTGACATCGGAACTGGAATTTGGTGTGGCATAGTGGATAAAGCGTCAGCACATAGATCTGAGAACCCAGGTTCGAGTTCCGGTACCAGAGAGAATTTTCTCCATTCTATCCATTCTTCGCTTAAATGCTGGTAAGAGAAATTGGTGTACCCCCAAACCTGACCCACAACCATTATTGTCCTACACCAGTGGCCGGCAGATGCTGCAGTTGTGACATAAGAGCCAGTCAGATCGCAAGAGCTTGGGAGAGCGAGCAGTTGAGTCGTATTAATGTTAGCACACACCAGCGCAGTGGCGTTAGTGCAGCAGTAGAACGGGACTGTTGAAAACAAAAGGATCTATCTACATTTTATAGAAGATTTCCCCAGGCAAGATTCCCTCGATTGCATAGATTTGCTGCTAGGATGTTGAGCATATTCGGATCTATGTATGTATGTGAACAGTTCTTTTCTTGTATGAAGATCTGCAAACCGCAACATAGAAACCACCTGTCTGATCTGTACTTGAAACATATTCTTCGCTTGTGTGTTAGCCAGGCTATGACTCCAAATATTGCAAAATTAGTACGCGAGAAAAGAGGAAAAAAATTTCGACAAAGCGTTTAGCTTGGGCACGGTAGTGACACAAAGTGATGGTGTGTTTCAAAAGTTGAAATATACTTTGCATACTACTCACCAAGATAGGGCATATATAGTTTAATCTGTATATTATGTAGAAAAATGTGTGTTAAAAAACACTGTTTTCAAGTTTCCGAGTAAATAAAGTGTTGCAGTACTGCTTAAAGTATTTATTTATATGTTTGTATGATTATAGCAGTTTCTGAATTTCATTTATATATGCAAACGCTTCTGCAAGTGGCTGTATTATAAGTTTCATATTAAATTTGATTACAAACCAAGATATTTTGTTACATTGATTTATCACGGTTGTACAGTTTTGTTTTCCTACAAATGTATTGTAATTGTGCTGTTCCCATACTACCTCAGACGAATGGATCACGCTCTGTCAGTGCATAGGCGCCGTACCACCACTGTTCAGTTGAACCTTCTCTCCACGCTGTGCTCAGTATGCAGAGATTGCCGAGCAAAGAGCAAGGCGGCTACGTCGTATGACGTCACAGAGCACAGAACATGCCGGTCACTGTCCTACACAAATTCCAGTTAGTTAAATCTGGTTTTCTTATTAGAAAATGTAATAAATCAGTACATTTGAATGAGGGATTAAGGACTGATGAACTATGGGTAGTCTACTTCAATTCAGTAGGTAAAATGTATAACAAACAATTCAATATTTGGACAAGAGAATAGTCAAACCTCTAATTATTGTTCAAGTGTCAGGGATAACTCTTGTTGAGCCAAGAATTCATTGTTGATCTCATGGAGGGAATCGAAAATCAAGGCCTAGGGTATTTGGTCCCCATCTGTCTTCACCTGGTAATAGTTAAGGCTGGTTCACAATAAACTGGAAACGAGAATCGGAACGAAAACGAACAGTAAAATTGTTAAAATGTGTACATTTAAATGTGAGCATTCACAATTAACGAAAAGCTTGCCAGAGCCCGGGATCGGGAACGGAGAGTTGGCCAAGTTTCAACTTTGGCGTTCACGTTTCCAATCACAGCCCACTAGATTCATTCTGTTGCCATCTAAAAGCTATTTTGTCGTCGTATATTTTGTAGCAAGAAGACCGTGACATAAACTATGCATTATTTTGTTCTGTGCTGTGCATCATGGAGCAAGTTTCATTTGATGAGATTCTAATATTGAGTGTTGAGGAAAATCCTCCTTGTATAAAGATGAGAAAATGAAGGAGAATACGTGGCTTTCAATAGCTGCATCTTTGAACACCGATCAGAAGCAAATCATATTTTATTACTGTATTGGTTGTATTACACACTACATATTCATGCTTCAATTCAATAACTACTGTTGTGTTCATTTTTGTTCTATTACAAATGTTTCTTCTCTAATTATTTTACGTTATGGTAGACTTAAAATAGGTTGTGATAATAAAGATGCATGGGCATATTTATAGTACCATAACTAATGAAATGTTTCAGTTGAAATTTCGAAGTTGGTTAACCTGTGTTTATGTTGGCTGCCTTGTACTCATGAGAGAACGCCATTGATCAATTATACACAAATAACATCAGAATGCGTAATATCGACTTTACATATCGTTATTGACATACATGTCGATTTGCATAGTCGTCTACATTCTCGGTTTACTGTGAATCAAAAATTTTCATATTCATGTCCTCTGCTTCTCGTTTTCATTCTGGTTCTCGTTCCCGGTTTATTTTGAACCAGCCTTTAGTTAGTGGGTTTTAAAAAGGGCACGTCAGCTACTATGGCTACTTATGCCCTTATCTAAAAATCCTTCACAAAACAAACATCCACCTGGTAATATCTGCCTCTAAGGATTAAAACCTATTGCTAGCTCTTGAGGTTTCCTTTTGTCCAGAATTTTCCAGAAACATATCATAATCCAGATCTGCATTGCAGTGCCCCAAGAATTATTCTTGGGAAGTGTAAATGTTCCAGTTTCCAGAGAGTAAGAAAGAAAATAAAAACTTACCATTGCCTAACTTTTCACATAAATTCATTTTCTTCAATTTATGGGTACAGCAACTGATGAGAGTTAAAAACAGTTTGAATACATACAGAATTGGATTTACTGTAAGTTCACAATTCCACTAGGTTCATATTGAATGAAATGTCTGTTTCATTGGTACGTCAGAGACATAGTGTTTTATTCAAGTCTGGGTATGGTTATTGTTATTATTACTCATTTTCAGCTGCTTCTTCAGAATTGAGTGTAATAAACTAATAATATATTGCCCTTCACTAAATCTCTTAGTAATTTTAGAACCACTGTACACAATAGTACCAAAAAGAATTACTGTACATATCTTGTTTGCAAGACTTGTTGGATTACCAATTGTCAGATGTGCAACAATGGAAAATATTGAAAAATACTTCTTTAATAGAAAATTAAGGTGAAAATGTATTTGTTTTACATGCTACAGATAAATGTGTACGTATGTTAAAAGTATTTTGTTTTAAAATCTATAGATTATTTTATATTTAGGTCTACTACACCATCTAATGCAGTTTAATGTTGATGTATTTTTGCCCCTTTTTCACTTTACATATTTTGAAGATGAAAGTGAAGTGTTCTGGAGTTTCACTTTTCAAATATGGCAACCCTACCAGTTCTATCTCCACTTCTATGTGGATCTAGGACCAACATTATACATCCACAAGTAGAGAGACTTCATGATCATGAAGTCAACATTATGCTAAACAACCCAGGAAGTGTGGAGCAACTGTTAGCATGCCAGACCGTGAAATGAGCGGGCTGCAGGTTCAAATCCTGGTTGGAACAAGTTACCTGGTCGAAGTTTTTTCCGGGGTTCTCCCCCCAACCCATTAACAGCAAATGCTGGGTACAGTGGCGGCTCGTGGGTATTGACTTCAGGGGAGCTGCATACAAAAATAAACCATGCAACTTACCTTATTTAAAGATTGTTCCATGCACCTTGTCTTGTAGGTTGCAAACTTTTGAATCATTTTCTTATTAAAATCCGATATGTCGTTTAACATAGTCTTTACAATGGAAAACATAGCTAATGCGGTCAGTCTGTCTTCTCTCATCATATTTCTATCTCTCTTCAAACAGAAAAGCAACGTTCTGGTTCAGAAGTTGTCATTGTCTTGGTGATAGCTATGCGTAATAATTACAACTTCTGAAAATGAGGCCTGCAAGTTCTCAGATAGAAGAAACTGCAAGAGCTTGACTGTGTCACTGATATTTCTGAATTCTTGTCTCTGATACAACACAGTGAGCTCCGTTTTTAGTTTGTCTTTATCGAACATTGGAAAAAGCTTCACACATACATTTAGGTCATTTTTAGGAAATGAGCTTTTGTAGCATTCAAATTTTTCTTGACACAGAAGAGAAGATAATATCATATGATGTATGAACTGGATCGGGTGTTAGCTTGTGTGATAATGAGGTCACACACTTCCTTGGCTGTTGCAACCCTTGTCTGAATCCCTTCGACCTTACGACGCTTTTTAGGGTTTTCATTTTCACAGATCTCGCTGCTCAAGTGTGCACTGTTCCGTACTTTCTGTATGGCATTAACAAAGCTTGATATGCAAAGTCGGCCTCGGTACCATAGTCGGTTGCGAGTTCGATCCTGGCCCAGGTCGATGGCATTTAAGCGTGTTTAAATGAGACAGGCTCATGTCAGTAGATTTACTGGCATTTAAAAGAACCCTGCGGGACAAAATTCTGGCACACTGGCGACGCTGATATAACCCCTGCAGTTGCGAGTGTCGTTAAATAAACCATAATTTAATTTTTTTATATGCAGATTTGAACCTTAGAAATATGTAACTGGCGATGTTGTAGTTGGTTTTATAATATATCTACATGATGCATCAATAAATGAAAAAAACTGAGCCAGAAATTGAATACAGGATCTTTAAGAGTACGCACCAGGGCGCTTGCCTCATTTATTGTGATGTTGGATGTTTCAGATTCCATTATGGTTTGAAAACATTCTAGCAATGGCTCCTTCTTCTCATGAACAACATTTACTGTTCTTATTTTAAAACTCCATCTTGTTGCCCCAGCTATGGAATTGTCTTTGAAACACATTAATCTAATACAGACTGTGTGGAGATCGAGAGAAGAAAGCAGGGATACTGGATAAATCAGCAAAAAGTATGCGAGCCTTTGTATTTTGTTTAGCGGTTCTTTCCATTATGAGATTCAACTGATGGGCACTTAATTTCACATTTCTCCTGACTTGTTAAGGTACTGAACTGAATAGACTGTAAATATTGTACGGAATTAAACATTGTCGCACTTGTTATACTCACAACATTAAAGAAAATGTATTTAAAACTGCGCTCTACTGACAAACTGCTGCAAACTTTGCAGCGCCTGGAAACTCTGGATTCATGGCCAGGGACAGCAGGAGGAGGGGTAAAACTAACGCGCAAAGCATCCGAGAAGAGACTGGCAGCTCCAGGGGAGGAAGTGGCTTCACCCTATACTCCTTGTCTCTGGTTTCGCTCTTGCAGCACCAGGGGAGGAAGTGACTTCACTAACAATTGCGTGCATGTCAATGAGAGCGAAATGTTAAAAAAAATTCGAGCCGCTAAATAGAGACTGTATAATAAATGTATTTCACAACATAAAACGAGACAAGAGCCACAAATGTCTGGGGGTGCTGCAGCTCCGCATCCCCTCTTCGAAAACCGCCCCTGGCTGGGTAACTTTTGATGCTGGACCCTGGACTCATTTCACTGGCATTATCACCTTCTCTGAAGTCTGACTAGTGTAACATGTAGCTAATCGGCGTTGTTTGCAATGGAGAGGGAAAGAAACTGGCCACCCTACCCCACTATCTCTTGGCCTAGTTGCCTCATAAGTGCTTTTTGGTATCACTTGTGAGGTTCAGACCAGTCTTTGGACAGTTGACTAAACAATCACCTTCATCTCACAAAGACGCTAGATAACTATAGCAGTTGATAAAGCATCGTAAAATAAACCACTGAAAACATATAAAACACAGCATAGACCCAACATAAGCATTTTTTTAATTAATTTAATTGCATTTAATTTTAAAAATTGTCACTGAAATTGAATTGATTTAAATGTTTGGCGTTAGATGGCTCTGGCGCTGTCTAGATTTTGCTGCCATCTTTCGTAATTGTAGCTGCGATACGTGCATCCGTGTGTATTATGAAAATTAATGCTTACAATGTCTGGGTGATGGCATTCCATGTATGGATAGGTTATAGTGATTATAACTAAGTGTGCGCATGTGCTGACAAATATAAACATCCGCCGTGAAAACACTCCGCTTCCGTTGTGGCATCAAGTTGAAAATGGTGTGGTGTTTGATAAACTGTGTTGATAGCTTTATGTTTAGGGCTACACAAGTGAAGTGATACATTCTGACAAGTAAAGAATACTTTCGATAAACAGTTTGCAGATTCTATCATCACTTGCATACCGGTACGTGTTATGTCATGTTTTACGTAATGTAATATTATCGTATTGTTTGACAGAGTCGTTCTCATCTCATCTATCATTCTGGACATAAGTTGTTGATTATTTTGTCATATCGAACGAAGTTGTGTCAGTAATGTCATTTTAAGGATTTATCATAATGTACTAAAGCGATGACAGTTTACGGTCTGTAGGCGTACCGACAAATGCAGTTTCTTGTATTGCTTATTGCCGGTGAGGTTTGTTTTTAAATGTAGTAGATATTGCTGATAAATATGTATTTAATTTATGAATGGGAATTGAAATATATCTGACAAATTTTCACCTGAGTAGGTCTGCACATGTGTTTACATTTCTACAACTTGATTAATTTGTTACTGTCATAAATTACGTGATTGTGACATAATTACGGAAGAATATTGTTATTAATATCACGCGAGACTTAAAATTTATATTTAACTTCTTGACCTAACTGAATTAGCACCTTTTTTTAGACATTTTTATTACCGGTACACCAAGTATAACGGGCATCGATACAAATAATATTTCCCTACGATGTAGATCACACGCAGCTACAAGTCTGAATGACCTCAATTGTGAGGAGAGTTATTTGTAGCCTATCTCACACAAGGTCATTATACTTCTCTGGTATACAATCTCCTTTTATAACTTGAATGAGCGTTGATGAAATACAGCAAAGCTGTTCTTTCACTTGACCTATGAATGTTTCCTAACTTAAGTGAGGGACAGGGGTGACCATTATTTACAAAATGTAATTGTAAGTCCATCGTAGTTAATGCAACTTTAAATTTTGAAAATTACAGGTATATTTTATTGTTTTGCAGAACGTATTCTGTTACGAGGATTGGGTACACGTTCGCATGAAAATGCTGTCAGTACTTTTGTCTAATGACTAATTTGTAACTATCTATGTGAATTTGTTGGTCAGTTTTCTTCAATGCCTAATTTTGGTGAAACTTCGATCTCATTTACACACCACATGTACTTAAAATCATAAAAATAACCTCAAAATTGTAGAACATAACTTTAGAGCACGGTGTAATCACTAGGAAAGCTATAAATACCCAACTAACCTCAAATACTCGAGCGATGATTTTCTCAGATATTTTCACATAGATGATGTAACAGAGTGGTTACCACCATGACGTTGCACTACACGGGAAATGACTTTTTTTTTCATTATGGCCCTTTCTTCCGGTATGCTTCAGAGTAAGTCACTCCTTTCTTCGCTATTATCTGGTAGAGATAAGACCATTAGGCCTTCTCTTCCCCTGTACCTGGGGTTTACAACTACAACATTAAGAATACAACTAAATTTATAATTACAATAATATTACATTTACAAGTACAATAAAAATTGCTATGGTCCAGGGTAAATCACTTCTATCTTCGCTATGGTCTAGGGTAAATCTATGCTTACTTATCTTTCCGTATGATCAGAGGACGCGCGACCTGGTTCATAAGAGAACGACTAGTTGAGGTAATAAAATTAGTTTTGTTTCGTTGTATGTCTGATCATGTGCACTGCCTCCTTTCTGGGACTTATAAAATAGCCTATCTGTGCGACAGAACTTTTATTTCTAAGATTGTAGGCCTATAAAATACCACTTGAATTTAATAACAATAATAACAAAATATTTATTTGAGGGCACCATATATGCAATAAAAATAATTTTTACAACGGTTAAACAAAACTAAAAATTTTCAGGACTCGGGTCCTTCATTTTCGGGAACCACCACATTTGATCCACATATGCAATGAAAAAACCTTTAGAGCAAAGATGATATATTTGCTGAAATATATTATACAATATTAAATATTTATGTAGTGCAGACACACTTTCTCAGAGACGCTCTGTGCTCTCCACTGAAGCTATGTAGTGACAATATCTTGAGATGCGCAACAAATGTAACAATTTTAATCTAAAAAGCACATTCAAATTTCTTCCTTCAATCGCTTTTGTTAGCGTTACATATTGGGGTACGTACACGTTGGAGCGACGATAAACGATAAAAGAAGCAGCGATGCTATATCAGAGAGAATTGAAGCATGCATTGTTATTGAGGTGTGCATATTGGAGTAACGATAAAAGCGAAGATACACGATAAAAGCGACGAAAAAGCAAAGTTCCATTTTCTTCGCTCTTGTCGTTCATATGATCTCTGATTAAGATAATATTAATCTGTATAAATACCGGTGATTATCAATATATCCGAATATTAATTGATTTATTATTATTTCGGCGTATTAAATTAATTATTGTAGATATTGGCAAATTGATCAGTTGTGTATTTATTCGTCCTATGTTATGTGATCACAAGAACCAATTACAACACAACGAATTTATACTATCTTTGGGATGAGAAACGGGTTTAATTTTGTACGTATTTAAGTTATATTAACCTTGAACCTAGCAGCTGATATTTCCTATATATCTTCTTTCATTAAGTGGATGCATAGAATATCTTCTACTGATAAATCAAAATGTTCGCTTCCCGCGTCCTCGTTGCTCCGATATGAACACTTGATTCTTTGATAATACCAAAGCGTCGCTAGATCATTTCTCTTATCGTTTATCGTTGCTCCAACGTGTACGTACCCTTAGTCATAGTGACAAAAGAAATCAAAGTTTTAAAAAATTTAAACTCATTAAACAATTCAGACACAACAAATTTTTAGTCGCCATGGCTACATGCTGCCCGGTATTTATCTACCTCTTATTTTTAGAATAAGTAAAACGCTCAATATACTTTAGATTTAATTAAAGGTTGGACAAATGAAAAAACATAGGCCTAAATGTCAACACAAACTTGAAATAAAATAAATTATGTGGTGTGCTTTAAGAATCTCTACACATTACGATGAATGACTAAATATTTTTAATGTGTCAAATGAAAAATGTCTCCTTCTTTCAGATAAAATAAAAGTTCTTCTTTCTTAATGAAGTGCTGGCTACCAAATTCTTCTATTAGGACACTGATCTCCAAGCGACCAGTTTTGTTTTATTTTCGCATGTTCACTGAACAGCAGACCTGAACCGTGTAGTTCGGGTGCTTCCGATCTATACTGCATACAAACCTGATTGTTGGGGGTCGCTTGGAGGCTTTAGGTAACCAAACGCAGGGCTCTAGTTATAATATGTGTACCGGTAATCAGACTTATCGCAGTGTTGTCAAATTTCCATCCAGTTTAGGTGGTTAGATAGATAGCCTACAGAAGTCATTGGAGCGGTTCGCTAAACTTATAGCCTTAAGTAAGGCATTTGTGTGAGCTTTTGAAATAAAATTAACTAAAACTTACGATAGTAGGCTATTTATGACTTAGGGATAGAGGAATGTAGCGACAGTTTTATTCGCAATGAACCTACACAGAGATAAGACCTTGAAAAAGTCGCTCGGCTGGAGTTACGTAGTATGCAAAAAATAATTTTAACTGAGTGCGCCAGAAATGGATATAGAGTGTTAGTTGGGAGGCCGGAGGTAAATAGACCTTTGGGGAGGCCGAGACTTAGATGGGAAGGTAATGTTAAAATTTATTTGAGGGAGGTGGGATATGATGATAGAGACTGGAGTAATCTTGCTCGGGATAGGGACCAATGGTGGGCTTATGTGAGGGCGGCAATGAACCTCCGGGTTCATTAAAAGCCAGTAAGTAAGTAACAGTGCGCTTGCTCGTCCATTCTGTGAAACTACTGTATTGTTTTAATATACAGGAATGAAGCAGAATTTAAGTCGGACGAGCGGATGTAGCACTCAAGTGCCCTGTATGAATACATTACACAAATTTTGACAGTGTAGGCTATACCACTTGAATGCAACCATTTAAAGGGCTGGGTGGATTTGCATACCGCATTCAAGTTGCTCGGCGTCTGATAGAAAGGGATGGGCGAGCCCGATTACAGTATTGTAGCCGAGTGTTGTCCGTGACGTATCAGGATCCAGATTTCTTCTGCAACATTTGATTTTCAGATGAAAGCCATATTAACCTTGATGGCTACATCAACCGACAAACAACTCTTTCTTAGGGTTTGAACGGCCTGATGTCGTTATACAGAAACCTCTGCACAGTGCGCGGGTTGCGATTTGGTGCACCGTGTCCGGTCATGGAATATTGGGCCCTTATTTCGTCGGGGATGCTGCACAGAATCCAAAAACAGTAAACAAGGTACTCCACAGAGACCTGATTACCCCATTCGTGCGGGATTTGCGCCGTTTTTATCGCACCAGAAACTTACCCCTCCAACCACAATGGATGCAGCAAGATGAAGCTACAGTCCACACCGCGGGGACCGGGGTGTCACTTGCCCTTCTGCAACGACACCTTGGAGAGCGTTTAATTTCTTGGAACTTCATTCCCGTACCTTTCCTGCTCCAGAATATCACGGCCGCATGCCTACATACAAGGTGATTCAGACCATCCGTAACAATAATTTATTTCGGAAACTAGTGCATTACAATTTTCGAGACAAAAATATTTATCACTAAAGCACATGTGAACTTTCACTTGAGCTTGATTTCATCAATCAGCTCTAACAGGAAGTAGGGTCAGTGGCGTATCACTTTAAAATTTCAAATGGGAGTAGTGGTCAAATATGGTACCATTTGATAGAGCTCTTCAAAACAAACAACTTTCAGAGGAAACGTTTTTATTAATTCCTACTCTTTCAATGAGAAAATGTACAAAAAAGCAATGGGTGATTCGGACCACCGTTAAATCATTTATTTCGGAAACTAGTGCATTAAAATTTTCGAGACAAAAATATTTTTAACTAAAACACATGTGAACTTTCACTTGAGCTTGATTTCATCAACCAATCTTAACAGGAAGTAGGGTCAGTGGCGTATCATTTTAAAATTTCAAATGGGAGTAGTGGTCAAATATGGTACCATTTGATAGAGCTCTTCAAAACAAACAACTTTCAGAGGGAACGTTTTTATTAATTCCTACTCTTTCAATGAGAAAATGTACAAAAAAGCAATGGGTGATTCGGACCACCGTTAAATCATTTATTTCGGAAACTAGTGCATTAAAATTTTCGAGACAAAAATATTTTTAACTAAAACACATGTGAACTTTCACTTGAGCTTGATTTCATCAACCAATCTTAACAGGAAGTAGGGTCAGTGGCGTATCATTTTAAAATTTCAAATGGGAGTAGTGGTCAAATATGGTACCATTTGATAGAGCTATTCAAAACAAACAACTTTCAGAGGGAACGTTTTTATTAATTCCTACTCTTTCAATGAGACAATGTACAAAAAAGCAATGGGTGATTCGGACCACCATTAAAACATTTATTTCGGAAACTAGTGCATTAAAATTTTCGAGACAAAAATATTTTTAACTAAAACACATGTGAACTTTCACTTGAGCTTGATTTCATCAACCAATCTTAACAGGAAGTAGGGTCAGTGGCGTATCATTTTAAAATTTCAAATGGGAGTAGTGGTCAAATATGGTACCATTTGATAGAGCTATTCAAAACAAACAACTTTCAGAGGGAACGTTTTTATTAATTCCTACTCTTTCAATGAGACAATGTACAAAAAAGCAATGGGTGATTCGGACCACCATTAAAACATTTATTTCGGAAACTAGTGCATTAAAATTTTCGAGACAAAAATGCTTTTAACTAAAACACATGTGAACTTTCACTTGAGCTTGATTTCATCAATCAATCTTAACAGGAAGTAGGGTCAGTGGCGTATCACTTTAAAATTTCAAATGGGAGTAGTGGTCAAATATGGTACCATTTGATAGAGCTCTTCAAAACAAACAACTTTCAGAGGAAACGTTTTTATTAATTCCTACTCTTTCAATGAGAAAATGTACAAAAAAGCAATGGGTGATTCGGACCACCGTTAAATCATTTATTTCGGAAACTAGTGCATTAAAATTTTCGAGACAAAAATATTTTTAACTAAAACACATGTGAACTTTCACTTGAGCTTGATTTCATCAATCAATCTTAACAGTAAGTAGGATCAGTGGCGTATCACTTTAAACTTTCAAATGGGAGTCGGGGTCAAATAGGGTACCTCTTGATAAAGCTCTTCAAAACAAACAACTTTTATAGGAAACGTTTTTATCAATTCATACTCTTTCAATGAGAAAACGTACAATTTCGTATTGTAACATTTCTCAATATTGATGGCATTGTCTTTTCGTACGTTTTCTCATTGAAAGAGTAGGAATTAATAAAAACGTTTCCCATGAAAGTTGTTTGTTTTGAAGATCTCTATCAAATAGTACCAAATTTGAACATTTGACCGGACTCCCATTTGAAATTTTAAAGTGATACGCCACTGACCCTACTTCCTGTTAAGATTTATTGATGAAATCAAGCTCGAGTGAAAGTTCACATGTGGTTTAGTTAAAAATATTTTTGTCTCGAAAATTTTAATGCATTAGTTTCCGAAATAAATGATTAACGGTGATCCGAATCACCCGTTGCTTTTTTGTACGTTTTCTCAATGAAAGAGTAGGAATTAATAAAAACGTTTCCTCTGAAAGTTGTTTGTTTTGAAGAGCTCTATCAAATGGTACCATATTTGACCACTACTCCCATTTGAAATTTTAAAGTGATACGCCACTGACCCTACTTCCTGTTAAGATTGATTGATGAAATCAAGCTCAAGTGAAAGTTCACATGTGCTTTAGTAATAAATATTTTTGTCTCGAAAATTTTAATGCACTTGTTTCGGAAATAATTGACTGTTACGGGTGGTCTGAATCACCCTGTATAGGGCATGTTGAAAGAATTACAGTTTTCAAGACAAAATCCACCTACAAATATTCCCGAATTACACGAATAGATAACGTCATTTTTTGGTGTCCTTACAGCAACCTTTTTTTTTTTAGTAGATTATTTTACGACGCTTTATCAACATCTTTGGTTATTTAGCGTCTGAATGAGATGAAGGTGATAATGCCGGTGAAATGAGTCCGGGGTCCAGCACCGAAAGTTACCCAGCATTTGCTCATATTGGGTTGAGGGAAAACCCCGGAAAAAACCTCAACCAGGTAACTTGCCCCGACCGGGAATCGAACCCGGGCCACCTGGTTTCGCGGCCAGACGTGCTAGCCGTTACTCCACAGGTGTGGACTACAGCAACCTTTGTTCACCAATATGTTTAATAATATTCAGAACCTTTATGAACAATGTGTGGCATGTGATGGTACATATTTGGAACACATACTGTACCAACGCAATTAAAATAACATTTCAGTGTTGTTTGCTTTGCCGCAAATTTTATGAGAGAGCTAATTATGGAATTCTGTATAATTTTGCTTAGAACAATAGCTAAATTACGAATCTCTGCAGTAACATAGAAACTCCTAATTACGAGTGTGTAAAATTGTTAAATATACTTCAAAGAAATATTTACATTTCAAGAAAAGTTCGGTGTCGTATATTTTATTCCTTGCAAAACGTATTTCACTCTTTTTGTTCCAGAATATGTAAGGAAACTGGCAACATAAAGTGAAAGTTTCTTTCCGTAGCAAACAAGAAGTCTTCGTCCAACATTTGATGGAATTCACACATTTGGAAGTAAAAATAGATGTATAATGCGTAACTGTGTATCTCCTTGATATTCCTATCGAGAAGTCGAAGTAAAAGTGGCTTATGTGGCACCATGAAACTTTAAAAGCATTCGACGTCAAAAGGAATACGAAATCTCGTTTCTGGTCACCAATTCTGTTAGGTAACTTTATTTTCAATTCTTTCTACTTGTTAACACGGGTGATTTTATTTATAATAATTGTCTTCCCATAATAACACCTACCATACATACTGTTACACGTCCACACCTGTGGAGTAACGGTCAGTGCGTCAGGCCGCGAAACCAGGTGGCCCGGGTTCGATTCCCGGTCGGGGAAAGTTACCTGGTTGAGGGTTTTTCCGGGGTTTTCCCTCATCCCAATACTGGCAAATGCTGGGTAACTTTCGGTGCTGGACCCCGGACTCATTTCACCGGCATTATCACCTTCATTTCATTCAGACGCTAAATGTTGATACAGCGTCGTAAAATAACCCAATAAATTAAAAAAAATACTGTTCCACCGATTTAATAGAATGCGTTTGAGTCTAAAGATAGCAACAAAACTGTACAACGGGGTCTGTTGTTGTGACGAGAATCTAAGTAAAGGCTGGTTCACAATAAACCGGGAACGAGAACCAGAATGAAAACGAGAAGCAGAGGACGTGAATATGAAAATGTTTGATTCCCAATAAACCGAGAACGTAGACGACTATGCATATCGATATGTATGTCAATAACGATATGTAAAGTCGATATTACGCATTCTGATGTTATTTGTGTATAATTGACCAATGGCGTTCTCTCATGAGTACAAGGCAGCCAACATAAACACAGGTTAACCAACTTCGAAATTTCAACTGAAACATTTCATTAGGTACGGTACTATAAATATGCCCATGCATCTTTATTATCACAACCTATTTTAAGTCTACCATAACGCAAAATAATTAGAGAAGAAACATTTGTAATAGAACAAAAATTGAACACAACAGTAGTTATTTAATTGAAGCGTGAATATGTAGTGTGTAATACAACCAATACAGTAATAAAATATGATTCGCTTCCGATCGGTGTTCAAAGATGCAGCTATTGAAAGCCACATATTCTCCTTGATTTTCTCATCTTTATAAGAGGCGCGCCGCTTATCGTAAACGTGAGGATTTTTCTCAACACTCAATATTAGAATGTCATCAAATAAAACTAGCTCCATGATGCACAGCACAGAACAAAATAATGCATATGTTTTGTCACGGTCTTCTTGCTACAAAATATACGACGACAAAATAGCTTTTAGATGGCAATAGAATGAATCTAGTGGGCTGTGATCGGGAACGCCAAAGTTGAAACTTGGCCAACTCTCCGTTCCCGATCTCGGGCTCCTAGAAGCTTTTCGTTAATTGTGAATGCTCACATTTAAATGTACACATTTTAACAATTTTACCGTTTTCGTTTTCGTTCCGATTCTCGTTTCCGGTTTATTGTGAACCAGCCTTAAGGCATCATGTCGCAAACACGTTCACGTCTGAGTATTTCTCACAAAATAAATATCATTCGACGCATTGAAAACGGCACAAATTTTAAGGACATTGCTGGAGAGCTTAAGGTAATAGACCCCTATTTCTTTCTTTCTTTCTTTCTTTCTTTCTTTCTTTCTTTCTTTCTTTATTTATTTATTTATTTATTTATTTATTTCTTTCTTTCTTTCTTTCTTTCTTTCTTTCTGTCGTTATTCATTTATTTGTTTATTTAGTTATTTCCTTAGTTCTTTCCTCATTTATTTATTTATTATTATTTATTTACTTTTTTAAGTCCACACCTGTGGAGTAACGGCTAGCGCGTCTGGCCCGGGTTTGATTCCCGATCGGGGCAAGTTACCTGGTTGAGGTTTTTTCGAGGGTTTTCCCTCAACCCAATATGAGCAAATGCTGGTAACTTTCGGTGCTGAACCCCGGCCTCATTTCACTGACATTATCACCTTCCTCTCATTCAGATTCTAATAAAAGTTTTGAGGAATACTTTATATATGGTGCTTAAACCCACTGCACTTATCTGTCATATTATAATAGTAAAATAAGAATATTATTAACTAGTAATTGTAATATATAAAATTATGAAACTTTCGTAACAAATTCGTAGATAGTATAATGTTTTAGTGATATAATTACTATTAATGAAATAATGAAGTTTATTTAAATAACCTAAGATGTTGATAAAGCGTTGTAAAATAACCTAAAAATAAAATAAAGAAATTACTTTTTAATATACTTAATTTTTTATTTATTTATTTATTATTGTATTTTATACATAGATATATTCTAGGAAATAAAATTAATTTGTATTAACGTTGTATTAGATTCACTTTTTATAATGTATTAACAACTCTTAAATATCCATTCCCGTATGATCGACTTCATACTGTGCATAATATTCCTTAACTTTCATGCTCTACCTAAACATGATGCTTGCCGATTGCAGGGGACTTGCTGCGCATGTTATATCTAAGTAGGTGAACATTGGCTTTCTCCTATATCAACGGAGTAGTATATGATCCGTAGCTGCTCTCGGTAGTGGCTTTGATGCCTGCCTGGGATGATTACCTCGTTGTGTTTTTTCGAGGTTTTCGTCAACCGTAAGGCAAATGTCTGGTAGGCCTAATCTATAACAAATCCTCTGCTCCATCTCGCTATCACCAATTGCATCGACGCTAAATAACCTAGTAGTTGATACAACGTCTTTAAATAACATGGGCCTACTATTAATAACAGCTGCAAACTGATTTAAAGCTTCTAACCGCTCTAAAAATTTTTGTTAAGACCCTTACTTGCCTACACTGTTCAGTATCCTGCCTCTATTGTAGATCATGAACCCATGATTAAACTCAGAATGAAATCCCGTAGAAGAACTCTGAGGAGAACCTTCACAATCTTAGCTTTGTGCACTACAAATTCCTTCACCGGTATATGAACTCGGATTCGCGGTCGTGGTCTGGCATTTGGGTATGTGAATGCTTAAGAGGACTCGTTTGTCATTTTAATATTCACTTTGCTGTAAATATTTGGGACTAAGAGGGATGAAGTTACAGGAGAATGGAGAAAGTTACACAACACAGAACTGCACGCATTGTATTCTTCACCTGACATAATTAGAAACATTAAATCCAGACGTTTGAGATGGGCAGGACATGTAGCACGTATGGGCGAATCCAGAAATGCATATAGAGTGTTAGTTGGAAGACCGGAGGGAATAAGACTATGTTTATATTACACTGATATTCACTATGTCATACATAATATTCAGTATATTCAGTGTTATACAGTCAGAGCACACAACATAGTGCAATTGTCAGTCAGTAATAAACAACAAAACAATAAAATTGATTCAAAAACTCTCAACAACATTGACATTAAAAAAATCGTTAATTTCATAAAATGGTTTGTTGATTAACCAACCAGAGACAAGTCTGTTAAAAGACTTCCTTTCCAGATTAAAAAGATATCTCGGAAATTTATTTTCTATTTTTAGAGATATAGTAAAATAATTATTCATTGTTTTAGTTAGCCTACACTTAGGTATGTCAAAAAAGTCACGGTTTCTGGTGTTGTATATATGAACATCATTCCTATGTATCAACATAGGCTATGTGAATTTTCTTTGACGAAATTTAGGGCTTGATAAATATACAGTGATGTTAGAGTCATAATTTTTTCATTTACAAATAATGGTCTGCAGTGTGCCTTCATTCATAAATTAGTTATAATTCTAATAGCTTTTTTTTTGTAACATAAATACCTTATTAGTATGAGAACTATTACCCCATAAAAGTAGTCCATAAGAAAGTGTACTATGAAAATAAGAAAAATGGACAACTCTAATGTAATTCTTCGGAACATACATTTTCAAATTTCGCAGAAGAAATATTACTCTTGACAATTTTTTACAAACAGAATCAACATGGTCTGCCCAAGTACGTGTGCTGTCCACAGTAATACCAAGAAGTTTAAAATTATTATTTTCCGTGACTGTATTACTAAACAACAAAGATGCAGTTTTACTTCCATTTAAAAGAAATTTATTAGACCTAACCATTTCTTGGCTTTATTAAAAACGGAATTACTAAGAGTTTTCAATTCATTAATATCACTATGACTTGTCAAGAAAGTGGCGTCATCGGCGAATACCACAGAATAATCCGAGACATTGCACATCAAATCATTAACCATTATTAAAAATAATATAGGACCTTTGGGGAGGCCGAGACGTAGATGGGAGGATAATATTAAAATGGATTTGAGGGAGGTCGGATATGTTAGTAGGGACTGGATTAATCTTGCTGAAGATAGGGACCGATGGCGGGCTTATGTGAGGGCGGCAATGAACCTGCGGGTTCTTTAAAAGCCATTTGTAAGTAAGTATTTTTTTTTTTAATTTTATTGGGTTATTTTACGACGCTGTATCAACATCTCAGGTTATTTAGCGTCTGAATGATATGAAGGTGATAATGCCGGTGAAATGAGTCCGGGGTCCAACACCGAAAGTTATCCAGCATTTGCTCGTATTGGGTTGAGGGAAAACCCCGGAAAAAACCTCAACCAGATAATTTGCCCCGACCGGGATTCGAACCCGGGCCACCTGGTTTCACAGCCAGACGCGCTGACCGTTACTCCACAGGTGTGGACTGTAAGTAAGTAAGTAAGTAAGTAAGTAAGTAAGGTGTAATGTTTGCCAACATTTTTCTGCAGAAAGTTACCCCAGTCCTGGACTCAACGGGAAAAAGAGGGTAGAATTTCACACATTAGAAATACTGGACTGAGGGTCCTTTCTGTTCTCGTCGATGGGTTTATCTGCAGGGGTTATGAAACTGGTCTTAACTCTTTTCATAAAAAAGTGGACTTGAACCCTTTCTGCAGTCATCGATTCAAGTATTGTAGGATGATTTTTTTTCTGCATACAGAGACACAAGTATCATTAAAGCTTTGTACAGCGTTCACATTCCCTTTCAAGGACTTTGTTTATGAAGTAGTCCAGAAAAAATTTTAAAGGATTTTATATCCTCGTGAGCTTAGTAAATGGGAACATAAAAGCTTGGGCATTTGAAACTCTCGTGGACCTGTGCTCTTCCGGTGCTCATCTATGCTCTTCTCCTTGCTTCTCTGTCCCGACTTCCACAGTACAGATGCATGCAATTGTGATGTTCTGAAACTCGTCAAGTTTGAAACATGAATAATTGGAAACTAGATTCCCTAACTTGTTTGTTTTACTCTCTCGGCAGTACATGGCCTACAGTTCCTGGAGACGATTGTGACAAAAGCAGTAGGCTAAGTCATATGGTGTCAATAGGGACTTTTGTGGTTATGAAATTTGTTCACTAGACCGCGGAACTTCATGCAATTGCATGTTTTTATTGATTTGGAATATTGAAAAAGTATAAGTAAATCTTTGTCGTTCATGATTTTTACGTTCGAATGAAGACAACTTTATTTTGCATAAATGCATATTTCGGGGGTTTTCCCTTTTAAGGTTAGACTGATGTGAAATTTCAATTTTCCAAACTATTCTAGGTAGATCTCTGAAATTTTGTACAGTTGTCCTGTTGCATATAAATAGTATCTGTACAAAGTTGCATCTAATTTGGTGCAGAAATATATGAATTATTAACAATTTTGTAATTTTAAATTGTGTCATTCATTTTATTCCATAGATCTTACATGAGCAATGAAGCTTTAAGATGTGGACCAAGTCAAAATTTTACAATATTACAATTACAATTTTTACAAATTTTTACAGTTTTACAATTTAGTAATTTTCTATAATTTTTACAATTTTATGCAATTTTTTACAATATTTTGGCGAGATGTAGTGAGATGAGGTGAGGTCCGAGGACTCGCCAAAATATTACCCGGCATTTGCCTTTCGTTTGGGGAAAACCTCGGAAAAACCCAACCAGGTAATCAAATCAAAGGGGGGTAATCAAATCAAAGGGGTTGATGCCGAGGTCTCGCCATAGACCATCAGGCTTCAGTCCCACGGCTGTGGAAAACTTCGGAAGAAACCAAAGACCAAAGGGGGATCCAACCCAAACCCGAACACAGCTCCGGATCAGCAGCCCAGCTGTAACTTTAGATTTTCAAAAACTGATACTCCTTCCACAAATTCAAATATTTTGGTCTGAAATTTTGTCTACATACTTGTCACACCCGCAGATACAAAACTTTACTGTAAAATTTTTCTTTTTATTTTACTAAGATAATTAAAATATTTTATGCACTAAAGTGTAAAAACAGAAAAAAAAATTCAACTCGAGCATAAAAAATTAATATAAAAATATGAGTGTTAGATATAATCCTGATAGTAAGTTTTGTTAAGAACACATTCAAAAGCCTCTACAAAAAATCATGCATGTAGTACAAACTTTGTAGAAAGAGTGGCATTTTTAACAATTAAAAATTTACAGAAAATGAAAGTGGAGAAATTTGACCTCAAAGCTTGGGATGCTAATAATGAACCAGATCTCTGTCGTTTTTATTTTCTAGGCATTTTGAAATACATAGGCCTAGCTTATATGCAGAACTTACCCTTATATAACCTACACTAGTCAATAAAGATGACGACTGAAAAAACTATGTAAACTTGTGACAACACTATACTAGATAACTATTCTTTATTGATCACTATAGACTGTAGACACTATTCTAACACTAATAATAAAACTGTTAGAAACTTGCAAATATTTCTTGTATCACAAACAAAAACCATGCATGGAAAACACGTTGGTATGGCTACTAGCAACAAGTGGAATTTTCAGTAAACGTTGTATGAAACAACGAGTCAAAGTCAGGATAGGAGAAGAAATGTCAGAAGAAAGCGAAATAGGGAAAGGAGTACGTCAAGGATGCCATTTATCACCTACCTTGTTCAACATCTACTTGGAGGATTTAGTAAAGAACTATTTTCAGAATATAGGAGGGGTGATAGTAGCAGGAGGAAGAATAAACTGCATAAGATTTGCTGATGATACGGCGGTATTAGCAGAAGAGAAGATGATACTACTGGAGCTAAATGACAGCTGTGAGCAGCATGGAATGAAGATAAATGCCAACAAGACGAAGACTATGATCTTAGGAAGAAAAGTAAAGAAGGTAAATTTGTGAATTCTAAATGAGGCAGTAGAGCAAGTGGACAGCTTCAAATACTTAGGGTGTACTACAAGCAGTAACATGAGCTGCTGCCAGGAAGTCAAAAGGAAGATAGGAATGACAAATGAAGCTTTTAATAGAGAAAGGACCATCTTCTGCAGACCTATGGAAAAATAACTAAGTAAGAGACTAGTGAAGTGCTTTGTGTGTAGTGTGGCATTGTAAGGGGCAGAAACGTGGACATTACGACGAAGTGAAGAGAAGCGAATAGAAGCATTTGAAATGTGGATATGAGAAGAATGGAGCGTGTGAAGTGGACAGAGAGAATAAGGAATGAAGCTGTGTTGGAAAGAGTGGGTGAAGAAAGAATGATGCTGAAACTGATCAGGAAGAGGAAAAGGAACTGGTTGGGTCACTGGCTGAGAAAAAACTGCCTACTGAAGGATGCACTGGAAGGAATGGTGAACGGGAAAAAAATTCGGGGCAGAAAAAGATATCAGATGATAGACGACATTATGCGGAGACTAAGAGGAAGGCAGAAAATAGGAAAGACTGTAGAATGCTGAGTTTGCAATGAAAGACTGCCCTTGGGCAGAACACTATAAATGAATGAGTAGACGCTAGTAGAGTATGCAGGCTCAGAAATTGACACTTAATATGGAATATTTGTGTTTATGAAAAACGTGTTAGATATGCCTGATTTTCTTTAACTTGTATTTTCTGAAAATTCTGTAGTGAAGAGTGTTTTGTGTATTCTATGTATAGTCCTTCAGCGAAAGTTCTATTTTGTATACTTACATCATATTTTTTATTGATAAGGTATGTCGGAGACAGGTCTCTCCCCCATGCAGAGATTTAGACGCAAGATAAGTTGTATGTATGAGGACGACAGCAAAGGGAAGAAAAATTGTACCGCCATTTGTGAATCTAAATGGGATCAGTCGTTCAAGAAACGAGTTAAGAAGGACGCAGCATGGTTCATAGTAGATTACGCTCAGACCGTAATGTACTCCGCTTCATTTTATGCAAGAAGGGGAATCTTACTCCAGATGGAGTATCTTAGAGATCGGGTGTCCCATAAAGAACACACTTAACTTTGATACCAAAGGTATTATAAACACGTTGGTTTCTGCGGAATTTCAGAGCGTTTGTTGTGATCATTGAAGCTCGACACCGAAGATGGAGTAAAATCTCTCTTTTCATTATTGCAATCTTTTAGGGCAATGATTTCTTGAGATGTCAGAAATTTATTTAACCATGTAATAGCCTACTGGCAAGGACGCTTCCAATATCGTCTGATCCAAAAGTACACAAATAGGTACAGTGCTATTAAGGACGTGTTAATTGTAAATGCTTAGGATTGGCTCCGTGATTTACGATATCAGGTATGTTGAGGTAAACGTGGCCATAAAATTATTTCCTTCGGAAGGGAATTAAAGCTGGGATGTCCATGTCATAGGGTTAAGACAGTGGTCGGCATTTTTATACCCTCCTGAGTCCTGAGAAATAGTATACTATACCATACTTCATATATTATTATGATACAAGATGTATGTGCAGGATCCGAAGTATAGTATAATATACCTCCATTTGTGCCCTAACTGTACCCTGCAGAATTTTTTCAGCTTTTTTCCTCATGTCAGTGACTTTTTTTTTTGAAATGTAGAATTATATTGAACTTTAAAAATAAAACTACAAATGTCTCAATACTCAGGAGGATAGATGCGTATATTTATTATTATTATTATTATTATTATTATTATTATTATTATTATTATTATTATTATTACTTTTGTTATTTCCTTTTCACGGAAAACTATCTCCCTAAAATTTAACTATTCTCTCAGTAATGTCGTAATTACTAAGAAAGATTGTATTAGAGATCTTGGTGTCCTACTTGATTCTAAATTATATTTCCATGATCATGTGCAATATATTTATACCCATTCGTTAAGAATGCTTGGTCTAATTAGGTCTATAACTTATTCTTTTTCCACTCCTATGTGTTTATTAATTTTATACTATACGTTGGTTAGATCCAGGCTTGAATATGCATCTGTTGTATGGAACTCCATTACTTCCACTGACTCGGCTAAATTGGAGAATATTCAAAGAAAATTTATTTCCTTGTGTTCTTATAGATTTTTACCAAATTCCGATTATAACTATGAGATTAAATGCAATTATTTCAATTGCGGTAGTTTGTTCACCAGACGTCAGGATCTTGATTATTTATTTTTTTGTAAAGTCATTAAGGGTGATATTGATTGTGAATCTTTCATAAGCAATATCAGTCTTCGTATTCCTGCTAATGGCTTAAGATTTCATAAATTGTTTTATAATAAGAATCCTAAATCTCTCTCTCCGGTCTGCAGATGCATTAAATATGCTAATTTGCATGGATTCAACTTGGATCCATTTAATGTGTAGTATATCTTTGAGTTTTTAACTCACTGATCTAATTTTATTATTATTTGTCCATTTTATTTCTTGCATTTGGTCAATTGATTAATGTAGACTATTCCATTATTTCAATTATCTCATTGTACTAATTTTATAATTATTATTTGATCAATGATTGATGTAGACTATTATATTGTTTGTATTTCATCTCATTGCCATTTTCTATCATTCATTTTCATCATCATTTGTTGTTTTGTTCTGTTCTGTATCGTGCTAAACTGTAATTGGCCTTGTGCTGTTGTTTTTGCACGTTAATATTCTAAATAAATAAAAATAAATAAATAAAAATAAATTATTATTATTATTATTATTATTATTATTATTATTAGCATTATTATTATGATTATGATAAAGCCTTATAAGCTATGAAAGCTCTTGACTTTAGAAAATAGTACTACTGCACCCTTTCTTGACAAACAATTTTCCAGTTGTCATAAATTTCTAAAATTTGTGGGCCTTCCTTCAGTATACAGGTCGGATGATAATTTGATGATCACAAGACGAATATGGAATAAATATGTACAAGTTGTTAAAACTTAACTGAAGAATATTGTTTGAGAATCTTTAGTGTATTGTAAATATTCATAACTTCAATATGTATGTAACTTGTATTGATTAAGGCTGGTTGAGTGGAAGAGAAGGCCTTATGGCCTTAACTCTGCCATCGAAAATAAAACATTCTATTCTACAGGGACATTGTTTTATTTTTACTTCAATTTTTATTCTACCTGACTTTTTTTAAATGTACTTCACTCCCAACCCTTCTACTAATGAAGTTCAACCGTCCTCCATACAGATCCAAGACCGCATATACAGTCATAATAGCCTTACGCTCATAGTAAACAGTATGTTCCAAAAATATGTTCGCGTTTTCCAGTGACGAAAGAGCTTTCAATATTGAATCATTTTCGCACAGGTACTGTCGTCCATTTACCTACGTCGTATCCAGGTTTGCCCCACCTGCTTTTATTCGCCAGCTAGTGGCTGGGCTGTCTTTTCTGTGAACATTAATTTCTGTTAGGAATTGGACGTCTACGTAATATTATACGACTGTTTAAAATAACTTAAGTAAAGGGGCCTAGTTAAGTAATTAACTGTCACGTGATTTCCTCCCTTTCTACGACCCTACGACATAACCACTTGGACGGACAGTAGATAGCATGTCTGAGTAATTTTATCTTTTCGGATCGGGCAGAAGTGAAGATTGAATTTACAGTACGTAAGGTACTCTTTTATAGAGTAGGTACAGAATTATTTCAACATGAGTTACTAGTACGAAGAACGAAACAGTAATTGGGATTAGGTACAATAGTCTATAGTGCGATAATATGCACATTACAACTGAAGCCTGTATCGAAATGAACGGCCACCATTTTCAAAAATGTGTTTAAATATCGATATTATGATTATTTTTCAATTTCACTTCATTCTCTATATTGTACGCTGATGTGCTGTAGACAGTATAATATACACTGCATAATGAATACGTCCACATGGATAAATCAGTTCGTGAGTAAAAACGCTCATTGTTAATACTGTACTGTATTTTGATTAAACAAAAACCTAATGAAAATTATTAAACTCAAAGGCGCAATATTTCCTAGTTTACGTAAATGGATGAATTACTTTTCTTCCCTCCTATACCTAGTGAATGATTTGTTTGTATATTACGCCAGTATCATCGAACTCCAGTCGTGGAAGGGGGTAGCAAACTGCGTTGATCTAGAGGTATAGCCAGGTTAATATTAAAAATTTTAGTAAAAATAAAATGATGTCCCTGTATTACACGCAGTCATAGGGAATTCCTCAAACCCTTGTCGCTCTTTTTTTATGAAAGGGACTAAATAGTGAAAGTTGTTCAGTAGCGTAACAGCTACAGATAATGTTTTGCACCGTTTCTCCAAGTTATATGGGAAAGAAGATGTCTTCTACGAGTAACTTTATGACCCATTACAATCTGTTTATGCTCAGTAATACTACAGCAGTCATTAATAAAGTGACGTAGAATAACAAGTTATCGATACTGTTACAGGAAAAGTCGCATTTCGAGCTTCCAAACTTTGGTCCATTGATAAAGGCAATAAATTTGTTACAACTATCGTTATTTCAATCCAAACTTTCTAGGAGACAAATAACAGCGGCTGCACCGGATGATTCGTTACTGCAGTCGAAACTTTTCGCTTTCCACACAGAATTAATAGCACCTACATCGTTAAATTCGTTACTTGAATACGGTAAAATTTCCCTCGTGTAGTAGCGACTGTAGGTGGGTGGGCGGACTTCATGCTACAACGCCCTGACATTTAACTAATTAATTTTCCAAGATAAACAGTTGAAGAACACGAGCAGTGCATTCTTTGTTCTTAAAGTGCCAGTTATGTCCTTGTCCTTTTGTGATAATTTCCGGAACTACAGTTTCCTCGTTGTACTTTTATTTTGCTTCTTTTTTATCACCGTTTCCTTCACAATAGCTATGGTTGTAGAGTGAGGTGTGACGTAACCTAACATAATTAGCTTCTGGTATAATATCTCTGTTACTCTCAAGGGTTTCCAAGCACACGTTAGTGAACCGCAATTCCCCTCGGGAAATGAACGACATAATTGTGTGGAATATTTACTTTTTCACGTACGTACTTCATAAAGCTATTTAAGATGTATGTACACCCACAAAACGCAAAAAAATGATGAAAAATTAGGATTTTCAAAATATAACTATTTTAATAGAGAATTTTCTCTTCTTTAATTTGATATAAGAATTTTCGATTTATGCCTTATGGTTTTTTCAGATAAGTCCCATTTTCCAAAATGCTACGTCATCAGCCACGGTCACTTACTTTTGGAGTGCATTACTTTTGGAGTGATCTTCGTAGCAGTCAATCCCCTCGTCCAGCATTGCTTGTAAAATAAACTTCTTTCTAGTCCCGAAATAGATGCATAGATATCTGGGCATGATCATTAGATTGAAGAACCTTTTTTTACATAATGAAGTAATTTATAATCTTTTACTGTTAGTCATAAAACTGTAAATTTGTGTGTCAATGATGTTGTACGTCATTTTAATAAGAGTCCAAAAGTAGAAATTACAATTCTGAGGAGGATGGGCATAAATCCTGGGACAAACACCATCGCAGGATTTGTTGCATCAATGGAAATAGGGACAAAAATGCCGAAAAAAAAAACATTCTCAACACCTGAAGTTAAAACAAGGTGGAGGTATTTGAGAGGCAGAAAGAAGCTGAAACTGGACCGACATGAAGCTGCTTAAGGGGTGACATATGATGTTGGAGTCTTCTAGGCTCTGAAAGTTTGTGGCTCATTTCCTGTATATAGTAATTTTAGAATATTTAATTCTTTCAAACATTATATCTCAGCCAAATATGGTGATACTAAGAAGATATTTGTGTCATTTTGAAGCCTGAAATGTCCTCCAGTGCCTGACAATGAGTAAAATAACATTAATATAATTAATAATTATCTTTGGATTTTTTACATGATTTATGCAACATAAAATATTATTGTAAGTTACATATATGGTAATATTTAATTAATGTAAATAAAAATAAAAAATAGCTCTATGTCAGGCACTAAAGAATAGTTTTAGCTATAAAGCAGTGAAAAAACTGTGGCTCTATCTTAAAAACTGCATGAGCTATCATGTTTCAAGTTGCATGTCAAAATTATTAACAAAATAATTTTTAAAAACAATTTAGACATAATTTCAAGGGATCTGTTCACTTCATTCTCTTTCTGGTACCATTCTCAATTGTATAAAAATTTTACAGATCAAAATTATACAAAACAAAATTTTTTGTATGTAAAGGTGTACATATACATTAACCGTATGAAATAGATATAACTTTTTGTTTCTTTCTGCAGCAAATGTGTAAATTATTGAAGTACAGCCTGGTAGTTGTGAAACGTATTTATGGATTGGACTAAAATTGATGTACTCGTTCGTATTTTCGGGTTTCTGATTAGTTTTATTACTTTTTTTTACTGTTTTCGTAACACTTTATCTCTGATTGAGGTCTGACATATCTGTTATCAGGCAGTATACCTGACTTAGAGTTGCTAGATGGTTACAAGAGATATTATATCATATAACAGCTTCTGACAAACGTTTTCGACTTGAAAAGTCATCTTCAGGTCAAATTGGGAACATTTAAGAACATATCACTAAAAAAACTATAATACAGAGGGTCATAATGAAAGTCATGAGTAGACTTCGAAACTTGGGACCCGATACAATAAGTTTACTGTGCATGTATTATAGGTTGTTGACTCGCTGCAGAGATGTGTTGAGGTAACAACGTTGCTGTTTAGAGTAGAGTACGGTAGTATGGGGAAACACACACACATATGTATATTCTGAAAGTAAATATACATTACACGATAATGTCAAAAGAATATGAAAAGCATTTATTCTCCTGTCTTTTATAAGCATTTGTGTTTAATTATACACACTGTTAATGGTGGAAATAAACATATTGTAGTAATTTTAATTTCTTTATTTATCCTATTGGTCATCTTCAGAAAGTGCAGTTACAGTACCGAATTGCAATGTACTACAAGATAAATCCTCAGTGTCTCAAACGTAAATCTTTTTCGGTTATCTGGACATACTGTATATTTTGACTAACACTGGACAGTCACATGGCAAAGAACAAACACCCAATCCAGTAGAAGATAGAGCCATTGCTCACACCAGAAATCAGATCGTGGATTGTTTTGATGAGAAGTGCATATGCTGCACATAGAGCCAAGACAGCGGAATCTAGTCATTATTCGGATTCTACGAGGCGCATCCAGAAAGTAAGTTTCCCTATTAAAAAAAAAAGAACATACACTTTCAGGAAAATATTTATTGGCAACAGGTACAGCAATGTTTCAGCTATTTTTCAACATAGCCACCATCAGAAATGAGACACTTGTCGTATCGTGGGGTCAGCTTTTGTATCCCTCTGTCATAGAACTCTGCCGTCTGTGAATGGAACCAGCGTCTTCAGCTCTTCGTCGTTGCCAAAACGCTCACAGGAATTTCTTGAGGTGCAAGAAAACGTGAAAATCGCTGGGAACAAGATCAGGACTGTAGGGTGGTTGATCAAACAACTCCCAGCCAAATTCCGTCAAAACAGCTGCTGTGCGCCGAGCCGTATGTGGACGAGCATTGTCATGGAGGAGCACAACACCTGCAGTAAGCATTCCACGCCTCTTGTTTTGAATGGCACGTCGCAATTTTCGTAGTGTTTCACAGTAACGGTCAGCGTTCACTGTTTCACCTCTTGGAAGGAAGTCAATGAGCAGAATGCCCTTCCTGTCCCAAAACACCGTGCACATCACTTTCCGTACCGACAGCGTCTGTTTGAATTTCGTCCTGACCGGAGATCCACTATGCCGCCAATGCATTGACTGCTGCTTGGTTTCCGGAGTGAAGTGCGAAATCCAAGTCTCATCGCCCGTGACGATCCTGTCGAGGAACTCGTCGCCGTCATCGTGATACCGTTGCAGAAATGTCAGTGCTGCTCCTAAACGTTGCATTTTGTGTTCGGGTGTCAGGTTTTTCGGCACCCACCTGGCACACACTTTTTTGAACAACAGGTGCTTAGTGACAATCTCATGCAACAAGGATCGCGATATCTGCGGAAAATGGCTGCTCAGCTCCGTAATCGTGAAGCGACGGTTCTCCATGATGCACTGCCGCACCAGCTCAACACGATCATCATTGATGAGGGACGGTCGCCCACTGCGCTCTTCATCATGGACACTTTGACGACCTTCGGAAAACTGCCTACACCAGCGACGCACCATCTGCTTACTCATGATGTTCGGCCCATAGACCTGACAGAGCTGCCGATGAATTTCAATTGGCGCAATGCTTTGTGCATTAAAGAACTTTATCACCGACCGAACCTCGCAGGCGGCGGGAGAAGGAATAAGGGCTTCCATTTCGGACCACTGCTGCCACGCTACTGGCACCAGACGGGACCTGTCAGGCTGGCATATGATTGATACGTCATAGATCTGTTACGCATGCGCAATTGACACGGCTAATTACGTTTACTTTCAAGGGGAAAAAATCGGGAAACTTACTTTCTGGATGCGTCTCGTATATACAGGGTGTTAATGAATACACAGAACTTTTTCACTTATTGTAGAAGGGTCATAGAGAAGCAACTTAAAATAGAGATCTATGTCAGCCAAGTAGGCTTAAGGTTCCGGTGAAGTCCCACTCCCTCCCGTAAAGCTTACTATGACTACACAGACTGATGCCATCTGTATGCCAGTCACACTAATTACACCTTACCTATAACGTGTTGATTAATGCTGTTGTAATAATGATAATTAATGTTGAAATGAGTGACGGTAGAATGATGGAAGGAAATGGAAGAACCCCGAGAAAAACCCTCGGGAGCGTAGCTTTGTTCATCACAAATTCGACTCCGCCACTACCGGGATTCGAACCCGGATCTGCAGCCATCCTAAGCCAGCTACCAAGGCGATATCCTTAATGTAAATATGTTTACTTATTTGTTTGTCGAGTTTGAGGAAAGTGGTATTGTTTACAAGTTTTACTTCTAATGCTAAGTTTCTAATAACTAATTTTACTATAGAGCTAGACTGACTATAGAAGGTAATAAGTTAATTAGTTTTACAGTTACAGACCTTAATTGGAAGTTTCCCGTGCCGGTAATTACATCCCCAGTATTGATTCTGCAGAGTGGTTCGGCGGACAGTTGTGGTAATGACCCAGCCTGCTACATGCCTGCAGTAACAGATGCTAATGGCCAATATCGGTCCTCATGTCCTCCTCACTCATTCATAATTCCTACTTCCTTAACAGAACGGTGACACTCACTTCGTGCCGCAGACACCTCTTCGTTAAAACTAATGTCCATGGCATTATCTTGCGAAAGACACATCCAACATTTCTCGAAGAAAAAAGTGTAAGAATGATTTTGGCTGAATTTGAATTGCTGGAAAAAAAAAATTGTCAGAGAGAATATCATCGAAATGATAGCCGTCCAAAACTTGGATTTAAAATATTGGCATCCTAATTAACTGTGGTAACTTTCGAGGAATATCACTTTTGTTGACGTCGTACAAAATTTTGTCCAATATCCTTTTGAGAAGATTAACTCCGTACGTAGATGAAATTATTGGGGATCATCAGTGCGGTTTTCGGCGTAATAGATCGACTATTGATCAGATTTTTTGTATTCGACAGATAATGGAGAAAAAATGGGAATATAAGGGTACAGTACATCAGTTATTCATAGACTTCAAAAAGGCATATGACTCGGTTAAGAGGGAAGTATTATATGATATTTTTATTGAATTTGGTATTGCCAAGAAACTAGTTCGATTAATTAAAATGTGTCTCAGTGAAACATACAGCAGAGTCCGTATAGGTTAGTTTCTATCTGATGCTTTTCCAATTCACTGCGGGCTAAAGCAGGGAGATGCACTATCACCTTTACTTTTTAACTTCGCTTTAGAATATGCCATTAGGAAAGTTCAGGATAACAGGCAGGGTTTGGAATTGAATGGGTTACATCAGCTTCTTGTCTATGCGGATGACGTGAATATGTTAGGAGAAAATCCACAAACGATTAGGGAAAACACGGAAATTTTACTTGAAGCAAGTAAAGCGATCGGTTTGGAAGCAAATCCCGAAAAGACAAAGTATATGATTATGTCTCGTGACCAGAATATTGTACGAAATGCAAATATAAAAATTGGAGATTTATCCTTCGAAGAGGTGGAAAAATTAAAATATCTTGGAGCAACAGTAACAAATATAAATGACACTCGGGAAGAAATTAAACGCAGAATAAATATGGGAAATGCGTGTTATTATTCGGTTGAGAAGCTCTTATCATCCAGTCTGATGTCCAAAAATCTGAAAGTTAGAATTTATAAAACAGTTATATTACCGGTTCTTCTGTATGGTTGTAAAACTTGGACTCTCACTCTGAGAGAGGAACATAGGTTAAGGGTGTTTGAGAATAAGGTGCTTAGGAAAATATTTGGGGCTAAGCGGGATGAAGTTACAGGAGAATGGAGAAAGTTACACAACGTAGAACTGCACGCATTGTATTCTTCACCTGACATAATTAGGAACATTAAATCCAGACGTTTGAGATGGGCAGGGCATGTAGCACGTATGGGCGAATCCAGAAATGCATATAGAGTGTTAGTTGGGAGACCGGAGGGAAAAAGACCTTTAGGGAGGCCGAGACGTAGATGGGAGGATAATATTGAAATGGATTTGAGGGAGGTGGGATATGATGATAGAGACTGGATTAATCTTGCATAGGATAGGGACCAATGGCGGGCTTATGTGAGGGCGGCAATGAACCTTCGGGTTCCTTAAAAGCCATTTGTAAGTAAGTAAGTAAGGCATCCTAATTAATTCAAATGAACAAAAAAGAAAATGTAAATTAATGTTAAAAAAATACAAAATGAAATTTAAAAAATAATATTCTGCGACAAGATTTAGTAGCTATCAAAACGATAAAAATTTATTGAAAATAAATAATATACATTGAATATTATAAAGATGAATAGAGATGGTGATTGATGATGTTCAATGAAGATTTTAAAATGGTTTATGCAATTGTCTGAAGAGTCTTTTCAGGAACCTTTAATTTTCTGAGGATCTCCAATGTAAATTTGGGAATTGTTCCTCGCGCACCAAACATAAGTCCAATGACATTCCAGTCTTGAATATTATATTTATGACTGATATCATCACAGCATGGAAGGTAAATAGCGCGTTTCTCTTCATGTACCTGCTTTGGTCGATCTTCATTAATTTCGAACCTTACAGTGGGGTCAAGAATGAGACCAGTTTTTTTATCTCTGTCAATTATTATGATGTCAGCACGCCGTGTAGATCCTTCCGTAGAAAGACATTGAACTTCCTCATATACTTCATATTCACCATGTTCCCTTAATCTGTTAGCAATTATTGAGCGGACTGTGTTATGTCTGTCAATTCGCAGTAATTCCCCCTGATGGCAGAAACCTAGCACCTACTAAAGGACCGTAGTATTCTTCGGCAGCCTACTGATTTTTGTAATTCCCTTTTAGTTCAAGGTTAGCGGTTTGAAGGTCGGTAGTAGAGATGAACAAAACTAACTTCCGCTCCCACTCGCTGTGTTCGTTGCATTTGTCTTTCGAGTCTCGTCTCGTCATTCTCGTGCGCTTCGAGTCTCGCTCATCATTCTCGAAATAGCATTTGGTCGGCGTGGAAAGATTTCGTAAATTTCAATAACATACACCGTTGAAATAAATAACATTATAAATGCTTAAATTAGACAAAAAGACAAAACAGAACAGTATCTTAATTATCAAAATCCTCTGGTTCTATTATATGATATTACCTATGGTTATACAGGGACATCATTTTATTTTTACTAACATTTTTAATATTAACCTGGCTACACCTTTGGATTAATGATTGAGACCCGGAAACACCGTTTGCTACCTCCTTCCACGACTGAAGTTCGATGATACTGGCGTAATATACAAACAAATCACCTTACTAGGTACAGGAGGGAAGAAAAGTAGTTCATCCATTTACGTAAAGTAGGAAATATCGCGATTTTGAGTGTGATAATTTTCATTAGGTTTTGTTTAATCAAAATACAGTACAGTATTAACAATAAATGTTTTTACTCACGAACTGAGTTATCCATGCGAAAGTATTCATTATGCAGTGTATATTATACTGTCACATTAGCGTACAATATAGAGAATGAAGCTAAAATGAAAAATAATCATAATATGGATATTTAAACACATTTTTGAAAATGGTGGCCGTTCATTTCGATACAGGCTTCAGTTCTTTTGTGCCAATTAGCACACTATAGACTATTGCATCTAATTCCAATTACCAGTTTCGTCCTTCATATTTAGTAACTCATGTTGAAATAATTCTGTACCTACTCTATAAAAGAGTGCCTTACGTACTGTAAATTCAGTCTTCACTTCTGCCCGAGCCGCACAGATAAAATTACTCAGACATGCTATCTACTGTCCGTCCAAGTGGTTATGTCGCAGGATCGTAGAAAGGGAGGAAATTACGCGACAGTTAATTACTTAATGAGGCCCTTTTATTTAAGTTATTTTAAACAGTTGCATAATATTACTTAGACGTCCAATTAATTCCTAACAGAAATTAATGTTTTCAGAAAAGAGCTAAGAAAGCCCAGACACTAGTCTTTACAGTGGAGCGAGCAGAAGCAGGTGGGGGAAATCGGGATACGACGTAGGCAAACGGACGACAGTATCTGTGCGAAAATATGATTCAATATTGGAAGTTTTCGTCACTGGAAAACGCGAACATATTTCTGAAACGTACTATAATCAGTAACTCAGTACTGCGGCCTTGGTTCTGTGTGGAGGACAGTTGGAACTTCGTTTGTAGAAGGGGTGGGAGTGAAGTACATTAAAAAACTCAGGTACAATAAAAGTTGAAGTAAAAATAAAATGATGTCCTTGTATAAATAGAAAAAAAAATCTCTAATTTGCATTTCTAAGAAACATAAAACATTAGGTTAATATCTTTTTACTTGAGATTGCACACTTGTTCTCAAACATATGAAAATAAAATTCCTAGTCTTTTAATAAGGGCCTAATAATTAAATAAAGACTAGGGAACGGATTATTATACATTGAAAGTTAGATATGTTTCAAATAGGCTACTTGATTGTTTGTACCTATACAGGGTGTTTCCGAATTGGTGTTACAAACTTTCAGGGATAATGACGAAGGACACATGTATCAATTTGAGATAAGGAACCATGGTCCGGAAATGACTGAGTCGAAAGTTATAAGCAAAAATAGTTGTGTGGAAATGGAATTGTAATTTGGCATCACGTGCCCTCCTTCCCTTAACTTTTGGAACAGTGATGAAAAAATGCTATGGGCCGGATGTCTCCTACGTGGGTAGGTAAATAAAGACTGAGGAACGGATTATTATACATTGAAAGGTAGAAATGATGTTTCAAATAGGCTACTTGATTCTTTGTACATACACAGGGTGCTTCCGAATTGGTGTTACAAACTTTCAGGGATGATGGCGAAGGGCACATGTATCAATCTGAGATCAGGAACCATGGTCCGGAAATGACTGAGTCGAAAGTTATAAGCAAAAATAGTTGTGTGGAAATGGAATTGTAATTTGGCACCACGTGCCCTGCTTCCCTTAACTTTTAGAACAGTCGTGGAAATATGGTATGGGCCGGATGTCTCCTACGTGGGTCCTGCCCGAAACAATCTGTGAGCTTGTCTACTGTTCCCATTGGCTCATGCATATTCGAAAATGAGGTGTGCTTATTCTGTACACAGCAGTGTATGTGTACAAGCTGCAGTGTCCAGTCTATCAGTCCTAGTGAAATGGAGGAGTACACGACAGCGGAATAAGCAGGCATTGAACATCTGTAACTGATGTTTCATTACGATCAGTAGGCTACTGTTCCTTTCAGCTGACGACAGCATAAAACCTCGTTTTCATGTACTGATAAATAAAAATATAACAAAATGATATTGTACATTTAAGTAGCTATGGAAGTTCTATTGTTTCTGTAAAATAAATATTTCTTTATTAATTTATAATAGTCCAAGAAAGTTTTGCAAAGACTCAACGGGATTCCATTTCACGAACACTCGTAATAGTACTTCCTTTTGTGTACATTTTGTACGAGATCACCCCTTCTTCCAGTCCACCCTTATACAGAGCGCAGCCAATATCTGCATTCCGCTCATGAGCTGTGAGCCGGCTCGGAGAGCGCAAACCTTGTGCAGGCCTGGTCTAAAACATGAAAAATATGAAGAGCTTTATGTAATATGAAAGTTTTACCAAAATATTATGAAATATGAAACATTTTTGGCGTTAATTACATTTTACACACTATGAATCGTGAAAAATCCTTGTTCCCATACAGCTGGTTTCATATTTTGCTTGTCTGTAGATGTTACTAGACTTCGAAGTTCAGGTCCCGATGGATTTTTTTTATTTTTTATTTTTTTTTTCATTTTTAGTGGGTTATTTTACGATGCTGTATCAACATCTAGGTTATTTAGCGTCTGAATGAAATGAAGGTGATAATGTCGGTGAAATTAGTCCGGGGTCCAGCACCGAAAGTTACCCAGCATTTGCTCGTATTAGGTTGAGGGGAAACCCCGGAAAAAACCTCAACAGGTAATTTGCCCCAACCGGGATTCGAACCCGGGCCACCTGGTTTCGCGGCCAGACGCGCTGACCGTTACTTCACAGGTGTCGACGTCCCGATGGAGGAGATACAGGTTGACCGATAACGGAGTGTTGGACTGAGGTAGGGGAACAAGCTTGGGCCTATTTACATGGATGAATATATAATAGGATGCGAAACTTACCGAGTTTCCCGTACCACATACTAGAGGCGCTGTTGTAGAAATTGATCTTGCTGCCACCTGTTGGGGGGAGGGGCGTTATTACATCTAGCAGTGCACCAAGTAGCGAAAAGAGTAATTACTCCATGCACTTAGCAGCGCACCTGGTGACGAAAATGTTAAACTGTGCAGAAAGTATTCCCTCCCACCCTCATCGATATTCAAAACTAACCCAATTTAAAATAAAACATTTACATTTTTATTCCTCACAGCATCTTCTACTGAAAATTCTTACCAGAGCCAACAGGAAGATAAAAGAGACGATCTATTTTACAATGCCCAATTAAAATATAACCAGAGACAAAAAATAAAGCAAAAAGTTAGATAATTGGGATTGTATTGTTTGCGTATTTATTGTACAGCGCAATGGAAAAGTCTGCAAGAACTACTTAGATAGTTCAATTTATTATATTACTATTACTTTACAATACATTCAACAACACTATTTTTACAACGTCCATAAACATCACTGTTTAACATGCACTGCTTATACACACACGTATCACTTTATGTTCACTTATTAGCAAGTTTCTATCTGCTATCTCGTCTCCTCGAGCAATATCTCGAACGGATAAATAGAGAACTCTGGTTAATGTACCCAACACGTAGTTCTAATGTTCACCACCTACGACGTTGGGCGCTGATCATCTTATTTCAGCCCCCCGCCGCCAGATGGTGCTGACCGCAGTTTGGCATGCTGTTTACATTTTCCGGTCTAGTTGAAGGCTTCGTATTGAAGCTAAGACAGTTGGGACTACGTGACGTCATTGCGTTATTGAGAACGAAATTAAATTGGAACAAAAAAACTTACAGTAGAAATAAGTAATTTTATTTGAAATGGCAAAATGCGTCACAATTGCTGAAAAAAATACAGCCTTAATCATGGACTAAAATGTATAATAACGGGTTGCAAGGGATAGTGAAGTGCATTCTATAACCTCTCCTATCCAAATCCCATCCTCAACCTGCCCGTGGTGCAACCTGCTTTTACAGACGAGGCTCTGGGGACCGGGTATTGGCGGTATAACCACAACATCATATACAGAGGAAATGCTGTATAGGTGGGAACCCCACCAGTTCTACCCTTTCGGGTCGGCAACCCGTTGGGCTGTAATTTCATAACTGCTTTCAAATGTCACAATAAGCCTCGGATGTCATGCTCCACTATCGTCCAAACGGGAAGACATCTCTCGGTCGTCCAAAGAAGCGCTGGATTGAAAATTCAACTGTGAGATCGTAACAAGCCTAATACTTGAAGGGAAGAAGAAGAAGAAGAAGAAGAAGAAGAATATGTAATAACATTATTTTTAAGTACCGGTTTCTATATTTAAAAATTATACCATATAAATCCGAATTAGAAACAGGAGATATTTAGAATATGCAATTTAAATTAGTATTAATATATTATTATATTTAACATACCAAATGTTTTAAATAAGTGTCTTGTTAATTTGTGATATCGGTACTTAATTTTATCTCATTTGATTCTAAGTTTATTCTATTTTGTTAACAAGTTTACCTACAAAACTTTAATTTTGACTTCTTACTAATAGTAAATTCTCGGTTAAGAGAGGTTTTATATGATTTTCTTATTGAATTTGGTATTCCCAAAAAAACTAGTTCGATTAATTAAAATGTGTCTCAGTGAAACGTACAGCAGAGTCCGTATAGGTCAGTTTCTGTCAGATGCGTTTCCAATTCACTGTGGGCTAAAGCAAGGAGATGCACTTCACCTTTACTTTTTAACTTTGCTCTAGAGTATGCCATTAGGAAAGTCCAGGATAACAGAGAGGGTTTGGAATTGAACGGGATACATCAGCTGCTTGTCTATGCGGATTACGTGAATATGTTAGGAGAAAATCTACAAACGATTAGGGAAAATACGGGAATTTTACTTGAACCAAGTAAAGAAATAGCTTCGGAAGTAAATCCCGAAAACACAAAGTATATGATTATGTCTCGTGACGAGAATATTGTACGAAATGGAAATATAAAAATTTTTAATTTATCCTTTGAAGAGGTGGAACAATTGAAATAGCCTACCTGGGAGCAACAGTAACAAATACAAATGATACTCGGGAGGAAATTAAACACAGAATAAATATGGGAAATGCCTGTTATTATTCGATTGAGAAGCTTTTATCATCCAGTCTGTGGTCAAAAAATCTGAAAGTTAGAATTTATAAAACAGTTATATTACCGGTTGTGAAACTTGGACTCTCACTTTGAAAGAGGAACATAGTTTAAGGGTGTTTGAGAATAAGGTGCTTAGGAAAATATTTGGGGCTAAGAGGGATGAAGTTACAGGAGAATGGAGAAAGTTACACAACACAGAACTGCACGCATTGTATTCTTCACCTGACATAATTAGGAACATTAAATCCAGACGTTTGAGATGGACAGGGCATGTAGCACGTATGGGCGAATCCAGAAATCATATAGAGTGTTAGTTGGAAGGCCGGAGGGAAAAAGACCTTTGGGGAGGCCGAGACGTAGATGGGAAGATAATATTAAAATGGATTTGAGGGAGGTGGGATATGATGATAGAGACTGGATTAATCTTGCTCAGGATAGGGACCAATGGCGGGCTTATGTGAGGGCGGCAATGAACCTCTGGGTTCCTTAAAAGCCAGTAAGTAAGTATTAAATTCTTAGTATATAGAGTACTTCACTTATTTTCATTTTAGTTATAATATCTTCGTTTCTTGGTAACAAGCTTTAGTCATACGTGGATTAGGTTTATATTAAATAGAACATATTGTTTTCTAAATTTTTTATCTAAATATTGTTTCTTTTATAGTAATCCAATTAGTTTCAGACAAGTCTATTTCTGTAACCTATGTTTCATGTGTTTGACGCTACTTTTCCTTATTTTGTCATTTATATAGGCATGCAGTTACAAATGGTATGTGTTCTGATATTATAATAAAGTGTTATTATTATTATTATTATTGTTGCAAAATACCTTTGTAAATAGTATTGTCCTGTGTAACTGTTTATAGGCATAAGAATAATATTACGTTCCTACACCCTAGAGACGATAATGTGATGTATTCCAACCAACGTAAAATTTACGTTTGTCATTCAGGCGAACTTTTAATTTTTTTCTTGCTTGACTTATATTGCTCCATCGCAACCGTGGCGAAAGTGTGATCGTGCGCCGAGCCACTATGTAATCTGCAACGTGCATAGCACCTATGGAGGTAGGCGAAAACCCGAAGGGGAAGTGAAGCAACTGTCTGACTTATTAACGGATTTTCATTTTCCTTACGTCAAGCACTTAAATATAATTTTATAGAGTACAAGGCTACAAACTAATGTTTAGTACGTGTAACGAAGAAAGAAATTAACAAGAAAACATAGGACACATTATCACAACCTAAAATTAATTCTCTTCAGAATGTCTCTACGACAGAGTTTCAAAATCAGGAATTATGTCACTTATTGCCAATCGTAATCGATCACGAAGATCTGTCAGTTGTGATGTAAATTTGGTTTTTACTATTTTCATTGTTGAAAATAATTTTTCACAAACGTAAGTTGTAGCGAACATGGCTTCAAAAGAGCAAGCGAAAGAACGAAGCTTCGAATATTTATTTTTTGGCAAAGATTTGAAAGGTTGAACTTTTGTCAAGTCCTTACATCTAGCTTTCATTTAACATCACATTGTAAATCTGTAAGTTTAAATAAAATTGAAGGTCTAACCGCATTATTCGTACATCTGCTGAAAAAGGATAGACGTACAGAGATGATAATAATAATAATAATAATAATAATAATAATAGTAACTCTTAACCTGTTAATGTTTCATCAGTAACATCTAGTAACTTATAATGCCGTTTTATGTTATACAACCGTTTTCCTTGTAATACTTGTGAACAAATCACACATTTAATATTCTCATATTGTCAGCAAAAAAAAAAAAAAAAAAAAAAAAAAAAAAAAAAAAAAAAAAAAAAAAAAAAATTGCATTCTCTCATCCTACTCGAAACTTTCGTTTTTGTAGAAGTACGTGGTTTTGAGAGAGACATTGCGACGATTCGCCACTCGCAGGTCAGACAAATACATATGGAACGGAGTTTGACTCCAGTGAGTGAGAGGGTGGGGGTTGTTGAAGGTAGGACGCAAGGGAAATGCACAGCTATCAATGCGAGCCACAATGTGCTCGTGAGTCACATTTTCGCCACGGCTGCTCCATCCAAATAACATGATGTGTGTATGAGGTAAAGGACTACCTTGCCAGCTGCTTTGTAAGCACTGTATTATTCTGCGTGTACTTAACTTCAGAGTAAATGTGCCTCAAATTCGAACTATAGTTATCACAACTACATTTCCCCCGTTAAAGTAAGTACAGCGCATATCCCTTTCAGTTCTTCAGTAAAAAATCTTGGCATTCACATGGATAATAATCTCAACTGGGACCTGCAAATCACACAAACCTGCAGAAAAGTATATTCTGTTATCCATGTGCTAAAAAGGATAAATGTTCATCTCCCCTCTCACTTAAAAAAGTCCCTTGTGCAGACACTTGTATTTCCCTATTTTGACTATGCTGACATTTTACTGACTGACCTCTCCAGCGACAACAAAACGAAACTTCAACGTGCTCATAATTTGTGTGTACGTTTTGTAAGCAATGTTCGTAAATATGATTATATTACCCCATTCCTGGAAGCAATAGGTTGGCTTAAACTAGATATGAAAAGAAATTTACATTCACTCCTCTTTCTCTTCGAAATCTTGAACTCTTCTATTCCTTCGTACCTGTCGTCTCGCTTCACTTACCTTTCTTCCTACCATAATCTGAACACACGCTCTCGTCATGAAACAATACTAACAATACCATCCCATCGCACCTCCTCATACTCATCCTCTTTCACATTAGCCCTGCCAAGACTGTGGAATTCGCTACATGCTAGCATCAGGGACTGTCGAAATAAAATTGAATTCAAACGCAAACTTACTAGGCACTTGGTCAGTAATTGATTTCTTGTAAATAGTTTCCTTAATCTATCACAAAATATTTCAATATCCAGTAATTTCATCACTATACAATTTTGTTATTCTAGGTTTAATCTGTAATTCAGTAAATATAAAATATTCTTTGTTTTTCTATGACTATTACACTCTTACTACGTCATACTACTTTTGACCAATAAAACGATACGAAAGGACGTATTTCAACCAATCATGGCTGCTTATCGCACAATTTTATCGCGTCCCTAGCATTTGTTTAATTTTATCGCGTCCCTAGCATTTGTTTAATTTTATCGCGTCCCTAGCATTTGTTTCTTTGTTTGCCTACATTTGAAACTGCGCTGGTCTAGACGTCAAAAATATATATAAAATTACAAACCACTCCAGTCGATGCACAGCAGTTTCAAATATGACTCGCATTGACATTCAAGAACAAGAATTAATAAAAATCACTGATCATACCTATGCATCTTCTGAAATCCGATTTACAAATAAATGAAGAGCACCATTCGGAAATCCTGAATAGGTTGAATACACCATGTAGGCCTAAATCAACGAGTTCCACTTCTATTACGCACACGTCCAATATAACATCAATTGAACCACCAACCACATTCAAATTTGAAAATTGTACATTCAATAATTATTCCTTTTAAAATTATTCATGTTTATTTTTTATGTCGTCGTCGTTAATTAAAACTTTTCTAACACTTGTGTATATTAGTTAGGTTATGTTATAGCTTCTGCTATATGATATTATGGATAGTCACGTATCAGAGATTGTTTAATATTAAGATTTATTGAAAATCATCTGTCAAGTGACGCTGATTACTGGGATTCGGATAATTGAAGTGGAATGCAATTGTCTTAATAAAAATGAAACTGAATCAACAAAGCCTTCTTGACTAGTAACCGTCTACAGAGTTCAATGAAGATTCCATAGTTGGCACAACTGCCATCTAGCGTAATGGTGCAATAATACATTTGAAGACAGGTTTATTTTCGTAAGTCAATTAATATTTTATTGTATTGGAGTACTTTGTTACTTATAATCTTTATATGCTTTCTTCTAATCGTGTAATAGTCAATTAAATCGCACTCGAGTTTTGATTTTCTCTAGATAAATCAAAACCTCTAGTGAGATTACTGTTGATAAATTATCTAGCTTTAATTAGTGAGGTAATCTTTTCGTACTTTGATTTTTTTATTGTAATTGTAATTGTAAATTTAATACTAATTGTAATTTTACTTGTAATTGTATTTGTAAATTTAATACTAATTGTAATTTTATTCTTCGTATTACAGTTGGAATCTCCTGGTAGAGGGGCAGAGAAGGCCTGACGGCTTTATCTGTACCAGGTTAAATAAATAAATACTAAATACTGTCTAACTCGACGTTCTGACTTCATTTGAAAGAAGTTAGCCAGCCATTCGATTCACCGTATATCGACTTTGCCGCTGAATTTTTCATGACATTCCTGGTGTATTATCAAGAAGACCGTGTTTGTATGTGTGATGGATGACCTCGAAGCCATCTTATCCTACCGTGTGTAAGGACAGGAGCACTGAATATCGATCGATTAATCTGTTTATGATGAAAGTTGTGGTGGTGTAGTTTTCTTTGATAAGCAGCCTGTATTTTCCAGTAGCATTCGTCGTGACAAGCGTGCGGCCCATAAGGCTGTAAAGAGTACTGGGACGCAGTTCGCAGAAGAGGGTGCACTTTTAGGCGGAGTTGTTATGCTTTTTGTTTTTTTTTTGGGCCAAGCTTCCGAAGTGGCGAGATTCGGGGAGGACCGTATGTAACAGGCTGGAGCACCAATCCGGTGGAACAGCGGCACGGCGCAGTCGTGCTTACAGCGGCCCGGTCAGAGGGAACCACGCGTCTGGCGGGGCGAGAGATCAGTTTGGAAAACATACTTACCTTTTTCTGTTGCGGCGACACAAACCGCGGAAACGTCCAGTCGCTGTTTTGAGTTCGCTGCGAATCTTAATCGCTGACTACGACGTAAGCGGGAAGTTTGTTATTATTTTTTGACCAGTTATTTAATACTTTCATATATATTATTTTTCTGTTATTTTACCGACTTTTTTTCCCCCCGTAAAATGGACCAATCGCCTTCATGAAAGACCAGAAGTAAGACAAACGTTCGTATCTTTAATTGTCATTTGTTAGTTGTTTATTATAATTTTATTTTGATGTTTAAATGTCTTTGTGGTGTGTTTTAGCATTATTGAATGTTGTTCTTGATTTTGCCTTTTAACAACTCAAATACTACACGATGTATAATCAAAATCTATTTTATAATTTCAGAAATAATATTGAATACAACACGTAATTAAATTTAACAACAGACTGGAAATATGAAGTTACATGTTTTGTTAAAATAATTTCAATACGTTCAAAATTAATGTTCTCTAATAATAATAACAATAATAATAATAATAATAATAATAATAATAATAGTAACCACCACCAATAGATCTCGCTATGCACCACACACGGGATTGACGTCTGATTTTTGTTGCGTTATTTTATAATGAAATGGATCTGAGAGATATTATAAGTTTGCAAATATACGTATATCTGGAAGTGTAAGGTCTAGAATCAGAGATACACATTTATATTTTTAATTGTCATTTGTTAGTTGTTTATTATAATTTTATTTTGATGTTTAAATGTCTTTGAGATGTGTTCTAGCATTATTGAATGTTGTTCTTGATTTTGCCTCTAATTTTTGCCTTTTAACAACTCAAATACTACACGATGTATAATAAAAATCTATTTTATAATTTCAGAAATAATATTCAATACAATACGTAATCAAATCTAATAATAACAGACTGGAAAAATGTGAAGTTACAGGTTTTGTTAAAAATAATTTCATTACGTTCAAAATTAATGTTCTATAATAATAATAATAATAATAATAATAATAATAATAATAATAATAATAATAATAACCACCAACAGATCTCACTATGCACTACACACGGGATTGACGTCTCATTTATGTTGCGTTATTTTATAATGAAATGGAACTGAGAGATACTATAACTTTGCAAATATACATATATCTGGAAAAATAGATAAATTATTTTTGTAAGGTCTAGAATCAGGGATAATTCGTATTTTTAATTGTCATTTGTTAGTTGTTTATTATCATTTTATTTTGATGTTTAAATGTCTTTGTGGTGTGTTCTAGCATTATTGAATGTTGTTCTTGATTTTGCCTCTAATTTTTGCCTTTTAACAACTCAAATACTACACTATGTATAATAAAAATCTATTTTATAATTTCAGAAATAATATTCAATACAATATCTAATTAAATTTAATAATAACAGACTGGAAAAATATGAAGTTACATATTTTGTTAAAATAATTTCAATACGTTCAAAATTAATGTTCTCTAATAATAATAATAATAATAATAATAATAATAATAATCACCACCACCACCAACAGATCTCGCTACGCAACACACACGGGATTGACGGCTGATTTATGTTGCGTTATTTCATAATAAAATGGAACTGAGAGATTGTATAACTTTATAAATATAGTCTACATATATCTGGAAAAATAGATAAATTATTTTCGTAAGGTCTAGAATCAGTGACAGGTTAGGTTTGGTATGTTCTGGTTTTTAGTATGTTTTGTATATAGGCTACCCTTTTTGGTAAATAGGTACAGAAATAGATTTGCCCTGGACTAAGGAAAGAAGTACTTTCCGCGCAGTGCAACATAACGGTGGTACCACTGGGTTACGTGATGATTTCGTGTGAAAATGCCTCTTATTTATTATTTCAGAAGTATTCTTCATCTCATTCTTCTGGGCGTCCACACCTGTGGAGTAACGGTCAGCGCGTCTGGCCGCGAAACCATTTGGCCCGGGTTCGAATCCCGGTCGGGGCAAGTTACCTGGTTGAGGTTTTTTCCGGGGTTTTCCCTCAGCCCAATATGAGCAAATGCTGGGTAACTATGGATGCTGGACCCCAGAATCATTTCACCGGCATTATCACCTTCATATCATTCAGACGCTAAATAACCTGAGATGTTGATAAAGCGTCGTAAAATAACCCAATAAAATAAAATAAAAATAAATTCTTCTGAGCATTTTTTCATAGAGAGCCTTGAAAAGGTTTTATCATTAAATTATTTATTATTTTTTGGGCAATGGGATTTATTTGGAGAAAATTATAGGTCGGGTACATGGATGGGTTTACAGCTTTCGCAATGATCGCATCGTGTCTTAAAATTGATGTGCTACAATTTTGAGATTATGTCCAAGGATATAAGTACTCCCCTCCCCGTCTGTTGTGCGTAACGGGATCGAAGATTCACCATAAGCAGCCTAGTTTGGAAATACAAGTTTTACACAGTACGAATGTTATTTTTTAAATTTACTCCATTTTCGGAACAATTTCAACAGTAATATTGAAGTGTCTTTGACTAAACTTGGTTGATATGTGGACATTTGTGTTGTGCTTTACTTAAATCGAAATGTAGACATTTGTGTCGTGCTTTACTTAAATCGAAATGTAGACATTTCTGTCGTGCTTTACTTAAATCGAAATGTAGACATTTATGTCGTGCTTTACTTAAATCGAAATGTAGAAATTTGTGTTGTGCTTTACTTAAATCGAAATGTAGACATTTGTGTCGTGCTTTACTTAAATCGAAATGTAGACATTTATGTTGTGCTTTATTTAAATCGAAATGTAGAAATTTGTGTCGTGCTTTACTTAAATCGAAATGTAGACATTTGTGTCGTGCTTTACTTAAATCGAAATGTAGACATTTGTGTCGTGCTTTACTTAAATTGAAATGTAGACATTTGTGTCGTGCTTTACTTAAATCGAAATGTAGACATTTGTGTTGTGCTTTACTTAAATCGAAATGTAGACATTTGTGTCGTGCTTTACTTAAATCGAAATGTAGACTTTTGTGTCGTGCTTTACTTAAATCGAAATGTAGACATTTGTGTTGTGGTTTACTTAAATCTGTGTTCGTGTTGTAGAATTGATTTTTATTGCAACATGAAGTAGTTTCTCATTGCTGGCATGCGCTAAGTTGGTGGTTTAAGAAGGAAAGTAGAGGACATAAAGTAATTGTCATTCGTTTTTATTAAATTTACTTTAGAATTTTCACTTAAAAACTGAGGAGATCACTAAGAAATGAAGGGCCAATAATAATTATGCAAGCTATGGAGTGAGTTAATACGACACGCGGTGATACCACCTGTCAACTGTGCGGCATTTGATCCATGAACGTGTTGTGTACAGAGCAGATCCTTGATTTATGTGTTTCTGGAAGTTGTAAATACATCGCATATTAAGTTATATGAAATTTTAAACATCAACAACAATACATTTTAGAGACCTGTCAGATCTCTGTTTGCTCGGTGTCTTCCCGGAATATTCCCAATTTCATCCTGTATGCAGTTACATTTATATGCCAGTCGTTATTTGTTTTTTATTATCTTAATATATTTTGCGCCATTTTTGTTTAGCTTACAGTGTACTATTATCGAGTTGGAAATTGCTAATAATTCTACAGAAGAATTATACCAAAGAAGGCAGCAGGTTTTCTTTACCAGTTGCGTACTATGAATAGTATGGAGTACTAAACACGTGGTTTTACTTTCCGGCACCCAATACATTCCACAGAATAATCTAAGACGATGCTCCTGTTATACGTAGTAATGAACGGGTGTATCTTATTAATTAATTTATTTATTAATTTATTTATAAAGGAGTTAAAAACCATAGGACTTGTCAAAGAACAAACGAAAAACGATAATTAAAACGGATAAAATTGTAATAAATTATCACCAATGTAAATCCACATGTATTTCATCTAAATTGTGGGGACAGAGATTTGTTAAAATTCTTTTGATGTATCTTTTAAAACACCTTAAGTCATTCATATTTTTAATTTCGTCAGGCAAACCATTATCTATTTTTAAGCCATAGACCATATATACGTTTTGTTGAAACGTTATAACTTACACATCAATGGTCGCAAAAATATTTGGTATCTACAAAGATATTAATTTCCAAATACAGGGATCTACATGTCTGAGCGTTTTTACCGAAATGCCATAATTTTATTTTATTTTAATTGCAATTATGTGTTACTTTTGAAAAAAAAAAGATGTAGCTTGTATCACACCCTCGAACTATACTGTCGTAACTCTCAAAACACTTACTTAAAAATGGCTTTTAAGAAACCCGAAGGTTCATTGCCGCCCTCACATAAGCCCGCCATCGGTCCCTATCCTGTGCAAGGTTAATCCAGTCTATCATCATATTCCACTTCCCTCAAATCCATTTTAATATTATCCTCCCATCTACGTCTCGGCCTCCCCAAAGATGTGCTATATTCCCTGCCCATCTCAAACGTCTGGATTTAATGTTCCTAATTATGTCAGGTGAAGAATACAATGCGTGCAGTTCTGCGTTGTGTAACTTTGTCCATTCTCCTGTAACTTCATCCCTCTTAGCCCCAAATATTTTCCTAAGCACCTTATTCTCAAACACCCTTAACCTATGTTCCTCTCTCAAAGTGAGAGTCCAAGTTTCACAACCATACAGAACAACCGGTAATATAACTGTTTTATAAATTCTAACCTTCAGATTTTTTGGCAGCAGACTAGATGATAAAAGCTTCTCAACCGAATAATAACAGGCATTTCCCATATTTATTCTGTGTTTAATTTCCTCCCGAGTTTCATTTATATGTGTTACTGTTGCTCCAAGATATTTGAATTTTTCAACCTCTTCGAAGGATAAATCTCCAATTTTTATATTTCCATTTCGTACAATATTCTGATCACGAGACATAATCATATCTTTTCGGGATTAACTTCCAAACCGTTCGCTTTACTTGCTTCAAGTAAAATTCCCGTGTTTTCTCTAATCGTTTGTGTATTTTCTCCTAACATATTCACGTCATCCGCATAGACAAGAAGCTGATGTAGCCCGTTCAATTCCAAACCCTGCCTGTTTTGAGAAAATCGAGTTTAAAGATTTGAAACGCACTTCAAAATTCAGGGTTTTAAGATAAACATCCGATTTTTTGTACACAGATTTATATGTCAATGTGACATTAAATTTTGAAGTGCATTTCAAATCTTTAAACTCGATTTTCTCAAAATAGTGTTTTGGAAGTTAACGGCAGTATAGTTCTGAGGGTGCGATATATGTGTGTGTGTGTTTTCGCAGTTGTAGGTCTAAATGCTAATGATAGTGCAAATTTGACAGTGCTTTTTATTAATTATTTTACGACGTTTTATCAATTACCGTGATTATCTAGTATCTGAATGAGATGAAGGTGATAATACCAGCGAAATGAGTACGAGATCCAGCGCCGAAAGTTAACCAGCATTTGCTGTCAAAAGGTTGAGGGAAAACCCCGAAAAAAACCTCAACCAGGTAACTTGTCCCAACCAGGATTTGAACACAGGCCGCTCGTGTCATGGTTAGGCATGCTAACCTTTACTTCACAGTAGTGGACTTGACAGTGCAGAGATTATGGCTTACCTCATCCTGAATCTGCTACTTTCCTGTAACCTTTTCTCTCCTTTCCTGAAATATGACTTCACAGACATTGCAACTGGTGTCAAACAAATGTCAGTGCAGGGAATCTTTATTCGCTTCGTTGCCGCATGAACATTAAATTTTATGTAGTGGGAGCTTTACCCCAATATTCTAGTATGTACATTCTGAATGAACTTGACTTTCACTCATCGACTGCAGTTATGTGAAGGTGGCAACGTTTTTATATAAGTATTTTGCTAAATGAAGCGTGCATTTCAATAACGTTGTAAGTGCCGAAACAGGGAGAATCTATTTTTTCACATATATCAGTTGTAGGTGTCCTGTTTGACAATATTACGAAAGGTTATGAAAAAAATGCTGCTCCAAGTAATGAAGTAGTGCACTTTCAGGTTGTGCAAGTCACAACGTTGTATGCACTGTATAAAACTATTTATTTTGTTCTTACTGTAAACTTCACAAATTGGCACTTACAACGTTCTGGAAATGCACGCTTCATTAATATCCCGTAACGAAACATTGAAGATATCAACATTTTGCGAATAATATATCGCATCTTCTTTTATCAGGGTCAAATTCGTGAATGTGGCACAGTTCTTCTGAATATATGCACACAATCTGAAGATTAATAGTAATGTGCGTTACAAGAGCGGTATGTTGAAGTTTTCATGTTCGAGGAAAAGTTTGAAAAAGCGAAAATTAGTTGAGCTTTTTTAATTTCCGAGAATTGAAACAAAACATACCGCTCGTGTATCCTACATTATTTTGTGCGAAGATCGTTTATTACATACCTGAAAGAGGAATTTCTAATTAGTTGCAATGAAATCTCAATCTTGGTTTCTGTTCAATGACGGCAAATTTGCAAAACAAAAATATCTATCTTCAACATTGTTGCTTTAAAATGTTTTTTATGTTTACTATACTCCAGCAGGCCGTGATATACGTCTGTCTTCCCCCCCCCCCACAGTCTATGATGAGTCTGGAATCTTGTTGATTTTTTCACGGTTTCCTTAATGTTACTTGCATCACGAATGCAGTAACTTTAGTGGAGTTGTAGAGTTTCCTTAATGTTTGCAAATATTTAAAAACAATAATTAACAGTGTAATTTAGGTGAAATTGCAGTGGTAAGTTTCCAATTTATAATTATTACTATATTGAACGTCTCTAAAAATAAAATGTTAAAAGCCTAAAGCAGTAAAATCAATATGTTACTTAAGCGGTAAGAAGAGGGAAATTGTTATGGGTGTTAGGTTGGGAATACTGAATGTGGAATTTTAGACTTTCCGCGGATTGGTTTTGTGCGGAAACCAAGCAAATACGCACGATCTCGCACAAAATATTTTCTATGTTAAGGAGGATATTTGTCATTGTTGTGTTCTATGTTATCTCTAGAAATTCCGGTATAAGCCTGGTGCCCTCTTCTGAGAAATGGATGCCTGCTACCGACCCTCCCAAAATGAAATGTATTGTATTGATGCAAAAGTCCGTAGCGATTTTTTCGCTGTGATAAAAGTTTTCATGTATATACGAGGCGCGTCCGTAAAGTAGATTTCCCACTCGTCCCACAGCTAGCAAACCATATGTTGCGCGAAGCGACTGCGTATACGTGATATACGCCCTGGCGTGGCGCATGCGCTAGCGGAACTTCCCGAGTGCTCTCAGTAGCCTTGTTGCATTGGTTGAAGATGGACGCTCCTATTCCAGCTCCCGCCGCGTATGAAGTGCGATCAGTGATAAAGTTTTTGAATGCACAAGGCATAGAAGCGATTGAAATTTATGGTCAGCTGTGTCAGGTCTATGGGCCTAACGTCATGAGCAAGCAGATGGTGCGTGGCTACTGTAGACAATTTTCAGCAGGACGCCAAAATGTGCATGACGAGGAGCGCAGTGGAAGGCCAAGCATCATCATAGACGACTTGGCCGAAAAATTCGTAGTTTTTCAAAATAAAAAACTTGTTATGGATAGTTATTTAAGGGAAGACAGAGGTGAATATTTCAAAATCCATAAAATTTATCCGATTTGTTTGAAATTGATCATGAATACTAAGTATGTTATTAGTAATGGACATACCAAGTTTCAACTTTCTAAGTACAATAGTTCTTTAAATATTAATAATTTTATAAAACTTTGTATCGTTTGATATAAAATGCTCCATTCACCATATTGTAAGAAATTTTCAATATTTCTTTTTATTTATATGTTCAGAGAAGGTATATAAATAATGATAAGTATTAGTTTATTATGGGAATAATACTCGTATAGTAATACAGTTATCTTGGTTTTAATTGCATACTTTTAAGGGCACAAAATCAAAAGCTAACATCAGAATATGAAAATAAAGATAATAAAAATGGAAAAAAACAAATTTTCATTTTTTCTTCAGTTTTGTTCAAAAATTTCACCTCTGCCTCCCTTTAAGCTATTTTAATCGTTACTCTTTTGAGAAATTCTGTTCTATTAAAAGGCTTTAGAGCACGAGATATTTCAAACCCCATTAGGTAGCCGACTTCCTTACATTAATTATCTCATCTTTCTCTTCCTGGCTATGATTTAAGACATGTCAATTCCTGGCGTTTAACAGTTCGTTGGCACATAATATTGAATTAGTTTTTCTATAATATTATTATTAAATGAATAACTAATAAATATTTATCCTCATCTAAAGATTAAAAAGATTAAAATTGAGATAAAATCTAATAATTTTATGCTTCTAGGGACAAGATCGAAAAATATCAATATTCATGCACGTACAGAAGAATTTTAGACACACATACCTAGTGGTCAGTAATAATAATAATAATAATAATAATAATAATAATAATAATAATAATACATTATTAAGCGTGTAAATTAATGTTTCTATATGCTCCTAATTGAACCGTTGAGCAAAGTAAACATATTACATTTTGTCCGACAGAACAACAAAGAAGTTCTCCTTCTCATTCTTTACTAAACCACCTCTTACTGCTTGTAGAGACAGAGTTTGTAGAGCGACATGATACCGCCTCTGCTTGCCTTCAGTACGTGAATAAAATACACAGCAATGCACAGGAAACTCCTCGTACCCATTTGAATGTCTGTGATGTAATCATGACACCAGCTTTGGTCACCGCTGTCCTAGAATATATCTATCTATAAAATAAAATAATAAATAAATGAGTGAATGAATGAATGAATAAATAAGTAAATAAGTGAGTGAGTCAGTGAATGAATGATTCAATAAAGGAATGAATAGATAAATACTTAAATATATAAATAAATAAATATTACCTTAAACTATCCAGCAATATCCTTGATATTTTCGTCGTTTTCAAGGCATGAATAATATTTACGTTGGCAAAAATACTCAGGCGTGAACGTGTTTGTGACATTGTACTGTTGTCTCCTTTCTTTAGACTCAAACGCATTCTACTAAATCGGCGTTTCTTTTTTTTAAATAATCGGCTGAATGAGAAATGAATCGCATCATCTACTTTAAAATGCTGGACGGATTTCAGTGATGTGCAGTATCTATGTACTTTCCAATAGCACCCGCGTTTTGTGTTAGAATCCGACAAATATTTTACTACATAATTGAAAATAGTGCTAGATATTTATTGCAGCGTAATCATGATTTACATTATATCAATGTTTACTTTCTCTGTGCACACTTGCCACTTGAAATCCATTTGATACACACGCAGTAGCTTGCGTGGAATCGATTTTGACTGTAGTATTCATGTTACTAATCGACGACGAATTCTCTCCATTTCTGCCTCTCTCCGGTTTGCAAATCTTACATCTCTCACCACAATTTCCACCGACTCGTGTTTCCGTGCTCCTCTCTCTCTCTCTCTCTCTCTCTCTCTCTCTCTCTCCAGTTGAATTCTCTTTCCAATTTTATCGTGTTCTGTTCCACTGAATGAGCTCCCGTCTTCTACGCTGTTTAAGTTACATATACGCAAATGGAGGCAGAACCACCGAAATTGGTCAGCAGTACGGCAATTCTCTGTTTACCATGATTGCGGAGGAGGTTGTGCATGGAATAACAAATAAACTGTGCAAGACTTTGCACATAAATCACAATTTATCCGCGTTGGAAAGACCCGGATTTAGATTCCCGAAGCCATCTATCCTAACTGAAAGTTTTCGTCATTTACCTCAATTTCTCCAGGTAAATTCAGGAACAAATTACAACACCCAGGGTGAAAATTAATTATATCGACAAACTCCGGGAGACTGTATGGAACACAAAAAACAGTTCTCGCTAATAAAATATGCTGTGAGGCACTATTTCGCGACACCAGATCTTAATTTAACACAAACCATTGCCATACTTTATTGCTTGAGTCTCTTTTAAAACGTTTACACAACAAAATCATTGCAAAAGATGTTCAGAAATACCTCCACTGACCTTTACACAAAGGTTACATCGGCGGTTACATGGATTGTCTAACGCGGTGAAAGACTTCAGAATTATCGTTAATTTCTCCTACTGGAGCAAATATTCGAGCCAGCAGATCATCTTCTGATTCATTTGGGTTGCGTAAACAAGATTACGCATCTGTTCCCACAAAAAACCAGAGGGGTCAAATCAGGAGATCGAGAAGGCCAAGAAACAGGACCGCCTCTGCCAATCCACTTCCCTGGAAATTGTTCTAGAAGTCACACAAACGGTGTGAATTTGTAGAGTAGTCATGAACTGGAGAACCCATACGCTCTCTGGCGGTTTAATGAAGCACTGCATTGGTTCAAGACGTAGAACAAAATGTGAATTTGTAGAGTAGTCATGAACTGAAGAACGCATACGTCCTCTGCCGGTTTAATAAAGCCTCTGAAGAAAATATGTTATTACAGAAAACCGTTTGTTTTGATGTCCTATACAACCTGTCGGTTTAATTACTTTTCACTCTATAGATTGTGTTTACAAAATATTAAAACTAGATTGTAAATTATTATTATTATTATTATTATTATTATTATTATTATTAAGATTATTATTATTATTATTATTATCTTAATCACTTATGGCTTTTAAGGAACCCTGAGGTTCATTGCCGCCCTCACATAAGCCCGCCGTCGGTTCCTATCCTGAGCAAGATTAATCCTCCAGTCTCTATCATCATATCCCACCTCCCTCAAATCCATTTTAACATTATCCTCCCATCTACGTCTCGGCCACGCCAAAGGTCTCTTTCCCTCCGGTCTCCCAACTAACACTCTATATGCATTTCTGGATTCGCCCATACGTGCTACATGGCCTGCCCATCTCAAACGTCTGGATTTAATGTTCCTAATTATCTCAGGTGAAGAATACAATGCGTGCAGTTCTGCGTTGTGTAACTTTCTCCATTCTCCTGTAACTTCATCCCTCTTAGCTTCAAATATTTTCCTAAGTACCTTATTCTCAAACACTCTTAACCTCTGTTCCTCTCTCAAAGTGAGAGTCCAAGTTTCACAGCCATACAGAACAACCGGTGATATAACTGTTTTATAAATTCTAACTTTCAGACTTCTTGAGAGCAGACTGGACGATAAAAGCTTCTCAACCGAATAATAACACGCATTTCCCATATTTATTCTGCGTTTAATTTCCTCCCGAGTATCATTTATATTTGTTACTGTTGCTCCAAGATATTTGAATTTTTTCACCTCTTCAAAGGATAAACTTCAAATTTTTATATTTTTCCATTTCGTACAATATTCTGGTCACGAAAAATAAACATATACTCTGTCTTTTCGGGATTTACTTCTAAAATCTATCTTTTTATTTGTTTGAAGTACAATTTCCGTGTTTTTCCTAATAGTTTTAGGATTATTATTATTTTATTATTATTATTATTATTATTATTATTATTATTATTATTATTATTATTATTATTCAGTCAACTGTCCGAAGATAGATCCCTCTATTGTGTACAATAGAAGGCGGTGTGGATCGTGCTCCTTTGTTGTTGTTCCCTAGTTACTTCCTTTGTTTTGCAATCGACGAGTAACTTTTTTAGTTGGTTATTTTACGACGCTGTATCAACTGCGACGAGCAACTTACATCATGAGCTAAAGATCATAGAATTTCGGATTAATTTCGAAAAAAAAAAAAACTGTTAAAATATTATATTTCGCGTTTTATCGCCAATTAGTTGTAAGATAATCGCAATAATTTCGTATAAATTAGAAAGAGATTTTTACGTGTAAAAATAATCCTATATTACGCACTAGGTGTCAAAATAATGATAAAAAAGGATTCATATATCAATTAGTTCAACAGATGCCAGAACACATTTCAACACAGCAGGTGTAAATTCAGGGTAATTCAACATGAGAGCTCCTAATGGCTCAATCACATCAACTTTAACATTGAAAGTGTTGGATGATTGTTTCAAAACTATTTCTTTCAAAGTAAGAATTGCTACACTGCAATCAGTACTTTTTATATCCTTGAAGTAACTCATTGTTTTAACCCTTTGTGTGAGAGCATTAACATTATTAACATTTTTCTGTGAAATATTTATTGGGTTGAATAAGCAATTTAAAAATACAAACAATGAATACGAATCATGTAACTCGTATTTTTCAATTTTCTGAATCACCAATTTACTGACATGCTTAAATAATTCTTGTATTTCAGTCTTTAAGTCCAAATTGAAATGGTTAATTAATTTGCCTACAGACTCCCCTACATTATTAGTAGGCTTCGTATTCCAGCTACCTATAAACTACTGGGTGTTCATTTCAAAGTGTGTCATGACGTCACTGTTGTGAGTCAGCGATTTGAAGCGAGTTTCAGCTTTTATGTCAGAGAAGTTGCCTATTAATCAAGGCGTTCAATCTGAACTTGAGAACGTGTACGGTATTACTTGAATGTCGTAGCAACAGATGGCGGTCTGTAAAGTCTGTGTGCTACCATAACCTCTTTCGAACTGTGTTTTGCGCGGGCAAGTCGTACGCAGGGTATTTGTTATCATCGATTGCGTACGGAAACATTCCACAACACAAATCAAATGCTTCGTGTCCATGTTGACCGTCCAAGTTACTGTCAACAAATACGTAAGTAATCGTCTTAACCCTCTCCCCATATCCCGACAGTAAGAAAAAAAAAACTCACTTCAGTACGTGTTTCCAAATAGTTCACATTCTTGCCACTACTGGCGTTACCGTACGTATCGGTGAGTAATCTTCAGAATGAACGCCGTACTTGCTAGGCAACTTCTCTCGCATTTAGGTAATACGCCTTTGCGAAAGTGTAGGAAGATTGAATTCTCTAGGCTCATCGGATAGCCACATGACGACATACAGCGAGCCATGACACATTTTGAACTGAACACCCAGTAGAATGAAGTTGTCTGATTCGAAGTATATGTGACGTCACAGCGCTGGTACAGGTACGTTCGTATACAAAATAGTTACACATCCTCTGGCCGCTTCCTCTAGAAAGTCAAAACCGGGACGCAGTCATAGTGAGTAGTCTTATCGATCACTGCTCTTACTAGTCGTATTATTTAAATAACTACATCTTTGTGTCTGATTGAAGGTTCATTGCAGAGGTAAAATGCTTTAGATAAGACGCTCAAGCGTGTAATATTGCAGGGTATTATTGAGAATATTTGAACTAATATTTTCACTGTCAATATAGACAACATTACACATAAATTCTGTAAAATAAACGTAAAAGTGACAAAAACAGTACACTGAAAGACACTGCAATACCAAAAGGCGCAGAAAGTGTGTTGAACGTAATCTAAAAAAACACTACCATTAAAATCTGAAAATTATAAAGATATTAACTCGACGTTTAGCATGGATTTGTGTAGCCTACCATGATGTTCAGTGCTAATATCCCAATTAATAAATTGAATAATCTACATTTTAGGGAATTTCTATAGTAGGCCTAGTATCTACATAGAAAATTAGAGGACTTTCAGTGATGAGCGACATGCAATATCCTAATGAAACACGAAAAAATATATCAGACAATAGGAATATCTTGTACTACATCATGCACCTATAACGTCATGTGCTATTGAAAGAATTTCTTGCAATATAGAATCATTTCGAGTGACATCCGCATATGTTCCAGTGCCGTAACTTACGAATGCACGTTATTATTCACTGTAAAGGTCACGACGAAAATTAACATCACAGCTCAAGCATGTGTTTGATTGTTCATTGCGTTGCACAAACGTGAATCTCTAATTAACTTGTCTCAATTTACTAATTGCTGATTTGAGAAAGAAATACATTTGACAACAGCGCTATTTTACAACCATAGCCAATTTGATGCTCTTTCAAAGTCGCGAAACGAATGCGTCAAGTGGGCGGTGACTAGGAAAACAAGTGAATGTTTTGCTTTTTTGTTGCTTTTTGTAGAAAGGAAACAGGCGGATTCTATTTGTATATAGACTACAATATAGTGAAACAAAAATGAAGCAAACAAAACAGAAAAAAAAAAAACGTGAGGGGGCTTCTGTTGTGGGAATTGCTAGGGGAGTCGACAAGAAATTGGAATATGCATAGCCTCCATAACCCAAAATAATTCCATTTCCCATCTCTCTGTTTACAAATGGAGCTCGTAACCTACTCATTAAAAATATTGTGTTGTCATGTGTAGAACCCTGCCAACGGGCTACAGCATTCCAGAATTTCAATGATGGTGTAGACTACATATTGCCTGTATATTCACAGAAAAGAATCCTTTTCTATGTCGATAAATTTCGGCATCATTTCAACCAGGTGATTGGATGGGGATGTGAGCAGTCTATACAACCAATATTAGGCTATTCTTGGAAATCCTGACATGGCTGAAAATTCTCTCTGGATTTCAAATCGTTCCCTGATTGAAGTTTGGGGATTTATGAGACCCTGCCATAACAAAGCAATTTCATACGTAACATTCCTAACTACTCGGCAAATACTTGATTTGTGGACCCTAACAAGATAGCCCAAGACCGCCTGAAAACTTCCAACAGCATAAAATCTCAGCATTATTAGAACTTGGTTCATAGGAGAAAGTGGAAGGTTTCGATTTGTCTGTCTTCATATATTTGTTTCAATTTTTGAAAGTAACAAAACACACGAATCCTTACTTAACCTAAATCTTTGCTCAAATTCTCTGTCATTATACATAAAAACAATTCATGTCTATCACGGAAACGCCTTCTTCTTAATAATATTTTTTTCATTCTGAAATTTCTTCATCAGAAGAATCCATTATGTCGAAAACAATATTGTTACGCTATAACTATTTACTATATACATTACAGTAACTGCATTGTAAACAGAACAACATAAATAACCTACTTGATCGACGATCATTGACTTAACCAGCAAAAATCTGTTGATCAAATCTGATGGAAGACTGATCTCCGATCAAACACTGATTGTTCTTTCTGCAACAGAAATAGAACTGATGGCCAATCAAACCCTCCTTGATTGCCAATCATATTTTGATCGGTGTTTCTGCAACCGGGCCTTATCCTTTGCATTACCTATATTCGACGTACTATACTGTATACCCAATGTGTCTTTAACTTCAGTCTTTAGGTAGCTGGAATACGAAGCTTAATTATTATAAATTACTGTATTCATTCTACACTTCATGTCATTATGGGTAAATCTGTAGTCTCTGCCTATCCCTCTTCACCGCTGACCATGAATATTCACTCGCAAGTAAACAAACCCGTACCTACAACCAAGGAGCAGCAAACATGTTTCATCGGGCAACAAGTTTCGCTCCGTGGTAATGAATCATTGATCAAAACTTATAATTATGAACAAATAGTTCAAAATGTTTAACTGTCATCATAGCTTTATTATATTAACTTTATTTTGCTTGGCACAGACAGTTAAATTATATTATTCTTTTATTTATATTTAAAATTTCATTTCGTAAGTAATCTTTACTGTCGGATAGAATGAATTAGTCATACGCGAAAATCCTCTAAAATAAGTTGATACCCTTGCTTACCTCTGGAGTAAATGCATATACAATTTTCAGTGATTACATTCACATGTATCGCAATCTTATTTTTATGATTGAATTACTGAGTTGACTGTATCAACTGCTGGATGGCCGGTCGCTTGGGAAGGGCTTTATTTCCGTCGCATGTTAACTTGGTCTGACACTTTCCCAATAGTTCCATAATAATAATTGTATTTGGCTACAAAACGGTCGTCCAAACTTGAGCAACAGTTATTGGATGGCACCGTACAGGCTGAATTTTGTTACAATGCTAAAGCTTTATCAAAATCCAGTTCCGGCAGATTCATATTTGTCTATAAATCAAACTGGGTTTCATAAAAAAAAAGAGAGAGAATGCCATTGTTTTTCTCTTTGTGTAGGGAGTAAATCTCTGTTAATAACTGAATTGCATTTTTAGTCATGAACAAATATGGTAGCAAACGAGGAATGGGTTGAAATCCTTGTGAATCGAATGTGTGTTTATGCTCGACCATGCCGAAATGTAGTAATTATACATCTGGTAGCAGCCCTTTAATGGACCTCATTAAAGTACACCTATTCATTAAAGTTCAGGTGTTCCACCAATCAGAAAATAGCATTGTAGCAATATGAAAGCGAAAGTATCGATTATTCTCGGATATGCAATCGAAAGACAACTAGCGAAACGTCACGGAGGCTGGAAATCCAATATTGTCGCAGAAGGTTATGTTGAAGAATCGATCCAAAATAAAATTGAAATCTCAAATACAATACTAAGCTCAGTCGAAAAAAACAACACACAAATTATCATCAATTCACCGTCATCTTCCAGCCTTTCACAAAGCACATTCCCGCAAATTCATTTCACTAATTGCACAATAAATCACCTATATTTGAAATAAGTCAGTTTTGTTACTATAATAATTAGCGTTAATTGTAAATAATATTCAAATAAATTCAATTTGTCATCTCGTTTTTCAATATCTAATTTAATTTCAATGTTATATCAAGATTAATGTTTATTTTACTCTCTAGATTATATATATTTTGATGTACCGAAGTACATATGATATTTCCATGCAGATATTCTGCGTCATCATATGATGAAAGAGTGATGGAACGGAGAAAAATTCTCTCCGGCGCCGGGATTTAAGACGGCGCCCATACCGTCGGATCCCGGCCAATCAGTCACTCATCTGAGTGCACCTCAACACATGTATGGACTTCGGTCCTGCGTTCATAGACATCTATGACGTAGTGCAGAGGGCGGCCACCAGAGGGAACCCAAGAGATGGAGCTTAATCTGAGACGATTCTAAACGGCGTCGGGATTGTATCCGGCGTGGCTTAGTGGATAAAGCATCAGCACGTAGAGCTGAAAACCCGGGTTCAAATCCCGGCGCCGGAGAGAATTTTTCTCCGTTCCATCACTCTTTCATCTCTAGATTATATCAAGGTCAATGTGGACATTGGTTTCTCGGAAAAAATCAATACTTTCGCGTCTGCGCACATCTCACAATTTACGAGGTATTGCACAAGGTCAGTTCCGCTCCTCAGTCAGATAAGAATAACATGAATATTTCTGAATAATTTCAAGTTAGAAATATGGTCGAGCATAAAAAGTCGTATGAAACTTGACTATAACGGTAATTAAGACGCTCGTATAAAAATTATGAAACGAGCGCAAGCGCTCGTTTCATAAACACACTCGCATCTTAATTACTACCATTATAGGCTCGTTGCATAATGTACTATTAGAGTGTGTATGAAATGAATAAAATTATTTTTCCTCTTTGTTTGTAAAGTCTCTACGTAGAATATTGTCTTCGTTGGTTTGTCTTTGTAACGATAGATTGAATTTCAGTAATTTTCAACCAGCCATATTCGTTTTCAAAGCTTCCTTCGTTTTTCTGCCTCTCTTTTGGTTTCCAATCATGTAGATGAAAGCAGCCATAATTGGACTATTACATGATTGCACTCGAAGCAGTACAAATATGCGTTACAAGTGCTGGTTACAATAACAATGCGCCATTAATTCATAACTGTTGGTTATTTTGTTACTGCTTTCTAAAATTTCAATTATGCAGGCTATATAGGGTAGAGTAGCATAAATCGCACCGCTTCCTAAATGGCGCCACTGCTAGTTTAAAACAAGTTACTGTATATACACAGGGTGTTAAAAAAAAGTATCCAATATTTTAGGAAGTGATAGTATGCATCAAGACAAGAAAAAATTCTAATATACCTGGGTCCTACAATACGTAATTTCTGAGATCTGAACACTTCTTCAAGAAGGTGCTCAATGTGACGTCCATTCATGGCGATGCATTTCTCTATCCTACAATACAGCAGGCTACCAGTTAATCATACCGTAGTTGACATCCCTGTCAAGGAATACTGATACGTCGCAAGGAATACTGAAAACAAAAGTCTGATTGCGGATGTGAGCGGGGTTCAGCAGAGATGGTGTTGTGAATTTTCGTAATCAGCATGTGTGGGCTGATGAAAATCCCCCTGCAGTTGAAGAAACAAGGCATCAGCACCGATTCTCAATCAACTTATGGGCAGGCGTTCTTGGTGACAGATTAATAGGGCCATACGTGCTACCACAGAGGTTAACTGGGGATCGTTATCAGGACTTTCTTATCAACTATTAAAACAAATTTCAAAGAGTGCGTGATTCCTTGCGCCGAAGGGCAGAGGAATGCATTGCCATGAATGGACGTCACATTGAACACCTCCTATGAACAAGTGTTCAGATCTCAGAAAGTATGTGTTGTAGGACCCATGTTATTAGACATTATTTTCTTGTTTTGATGCATACTAGCACCTCCTAAAATATTGGATACTTTTTTTAACACCCTGTATAATCTACTGTAACACTTTTCTGTACACAGGGATTTTACATAGGTTTTATATATATATATATATATTTTTTGTCATTAGGAAAGTCCAGGATAACAGGGTTTGGAATTGAACGGGTTACATCAGCTGCTTGTCTATGCGGATGACGTGAATATGTTAGGAGAAAATCCACAAACGATTAGGGAAAACACGGGAATTTTACTTGCAGCAAGTAAAGAGATAGGTTTGGAAGTAAATCCCGAAAAGACAAAGTATATGATTATGTCTCGTGACGAGAATATTGTACGAAATGGAAATATAAAAATTGGAAATTTATCCTTTGAAGAGGTGGAAAAATTCAAATACCTGGGAGCAACAGTAACAAATATAAATGATACTCGGAACGAAATTAAACATACAATAAATATGGGCAATGCCTGTTATTATTCGGTTGAGAAGCTTTTATCATCCAGTCTGCTGTCAAAAAATCTTAAAGTTAGAATTTATAAAACAGTTATATTACCGGTTGTTCTTTATGGTTGTGAAACTTGGATTCTCACTTTGAAAGAGGAACATAGGTTAAGGGTGTTTGAGAATAAGGTGCTTAGGAAAATATTTGGGGCTAAAAGGGATGAAGTTACAGGAGAATGGATTAAGTTACACAACACAGAACTACACGCATTGTATTCTTCACCTGACATAATTAGGAACATTAGATCCATACGTTTGAGATGGGCAGGGCATGTAGCACGTATGGCCAAATCCAGAAATGCATATAGAGTGTTAGTTGGGAGGCTGGAGGGAAAAAGACCTTTGGGGAGGCCGAGACGTAGATGGGAAGATAATATTAAAATGGATTTGAGGGAGGTGGGATATGATGATAGAGAATGGATTGATCTTGCTTAGGATAGGGACCAATGGCGGGCTTGTGTGAGGGCGGCAATGAACCTCCGGGTTCCTTAAAAGGCAGTAAGTGTATATATATATATATATATATATATATATATATATATATATATGTAATATCAGTTACTCCGCTGTATGTGCCACAGGAAAATGGTAAAAAGAAAATTCTTAAGGGACTAAAAACATTTCACAATGTCTTAACAACTATATAATTTTCTTGATAGGTTCAGTGGAGTTAATTAAATAAAATTAACTTCTTTAATTCAGTCACTGTCGTAATATTTTTCTTTCTTGTTTGAAAGCTGTGTACTTCATATCCGTGGTGAACGGCGATGCCGCCTTTGAGTGTGCTTGTACTTTGGTCCATCACGTGCTTTCGCAGCATCGCAAACAAATGATGCGCACACTTTTTATTGTCCAAGATGTGTGTCTGTACTCAGGCACTGTATATTTCGTCATTGCTTCGTTATTTTTAATGCGGTGTTCTTGTGTGTTCGCGAGCGTATGGAACTGAATACAGCTGTACTTGAATGTGTGCTTTTTTCTTTATTATTATCAGTATTATCCATTTTAGGATTCATTTCGATGTGCGTGGTGGTAAACGTGTTGTTTCTGAACTAAGTGCTTCATTATTTATTCTCTTGTTTTACAGGGTAAAGCCGTGGAGATTATAAGGTAAGAATTATTCATCTGTTTGCTTAATATATTTTATATAGTTTGCTAATTTAGTTTAGATTACCTTGATTGCAAAATGTATTTTAATTTATACTTCTACTTGTTTGAAACTTTCGGGAGGTTAAGAATGCTGTATTACGTCAACGTGTGAGTGTTTTTTTTTTCACTGGAAGGTCCATTGTACTAAGTCCATAAATACCTACTATGCATGGGTAATTGTTGCTTCTACCGTTAATCATACAGGGTGTAACCAAAATGTTCGTCAAAACTTTTGGGAAATATTCCTCATATCTAGAGTGTAAAAATTGTGTTGTATGAACATAGATCCGGAAATGCTGTATTGTTAGAGCTCTTTTTCTACAACTACATGTACAATCTTAAAAAAAAAAAAAAAAAAAAAAGACCGAACATGAATATGTCCAAGTCCATTTCGGGCAGCGCTTGGTTCACACGACTACAGAAAGGATGTTTATTCTGAACCTAATTTACCTCTTGAATATATTTTCGTCAGCGATTATTTCTGTGGACGAGAGGAAAAAGAACTTAAGTAAAAATTTTGTACTTTTCAGGAGAGCAGTAGTAAGATTGAAATTGGTGTCAATTATAGAGTTTTTTTTTAAGTAAGAGTTTTTTCCTGGATATTATTTGTCTATATTTCTTCTAATATAGCCTAGGTAATGCTGCTCATTTAACAATTTTCTTCATTATTTCCAAAAAATAGCCACACTTAAGTCCTTTTAAGACTAGAACCCAAACTGAGTAGAAGAGACTATGTAAACATAAGACCTTTTTCATGTCAAAATAAATGAGAAATGTAAATTATTAGGAATGCAAAATGGGTCTTAAACAATTATAGGACTGTTTACCTGGTGCTTAAAGTTTTAAAAGGAAAGGGCATCAGTATGTGATAAAATGGCTAAAATACATTTTAGACCTTTTTAATAGAGAAGCATGGAAAGTAAACATGTGATGTTTTGTAAGGAATAAAGTATTAAATATTCTTAAGTCCTTTATTCTGTGTATGCTCGATTCAAAAAGTACTTAGGATATTTGGTAACGCTCTATAAATCCAGTCAGGAGTCTTATTTGACTTTAACCGTTTTACCAGATTGTAGAGAATTGTTTCCGCTTTCAGAATATATAAAAATATCATTTTCACAAAAAATTGACTTAACTCTTGCCTTACTATATATTTTACCAGTTTTATGAAAAAAAGTGTCATATTTTTTTATTTTCGTAATGAGGTCATTTAATATTGCAGAATCACTGTACATCACTAATTTTCTTACATACTTAAAAAATCACTATGAAATAAATGGGACTCAAACGAGTTAACTCGGGTTAATAAATTTTGACACATGTTAGCAACCAGAGTTAACTCGGGATAATAAGGGAAGTGGTTAAGACCTTTTTCCTCCCGGCCACAGATTTATAACACTTGATTTATAAACAGAGAAAGCAACAAATTAAACAAAGGAAAAACGGAGCGGAGTCTTGAACAAAATGTTCGTTTATGAAGTCTTCCGAAGAGACTTAGCTAGAGGTGTGATTTTATTGGGATTATTTTACATTGATTTCGGTGATTAAAATGTTTAATTTCGGTGAATATTTCGTAAAAAAACAGCAATTCCGCGCATATTTCGCATGTTATAGATACTTAAAAAATAATGAAATAACATTTTTTTAAATTATCATTGAAACGATCCCTTTGAAACTAACAAAACATTGTTTTGCATCATTAATTAAATTCATAATTAAATTTTATTTGACTGTGAGAGGGTGACGCTCTTCTTGATTTCCGAAGGCAATTGTTGTGGGAAAGAGGAATAACCGTTGTCCCCTTGTCCTGCTCCCTACTGCTGAAAGTAGTCCCTGAAACTAAGCGTACATCATTGCAAGATGTCATACGCATGTAATTCTGAACGATTAAATAGGTAGAAATGTTCATGTGCATATTTTATAAGGAAGAAAATTTTCACGTGTTTTTTTTTTTAAAAAGTCATTTTTCATGCGACTTCTCCATAAAACCTGTTTTTCTTTTTTTGAAAATGTCTGGTTCTGAAGTAATTTCGTGTTGGCCCTATTTATATCAATTTCGTGAAACTTTGCGAGTATATTTCACTTAATTTTGGACTTTAATTAAGGTATTTGCATTTTACATGGATTAAATTAAGCTTTTAACACATTTCACATGTATCGTTATTATCAAAAAACCACACCCCCAGATATAGCGTATGGTAGCCACCCAATTTCTTATTTTTGTCCAAGAGGATATAGTAAGAAAAGCAATTTTTTTTTTGTGTGGAATATCATCACATATACAGGGATATCATTTTATTTTTAATTAAATTTTTATTGTACCTTAGTTTTTGAATGTACTTCACTCCCACCCCCTCTACTAGTAAACTTCCAACCGTATTCCATACGGAACCAAGGCCGCGTATGCAGTCAAAGTAAACAGTACTGAGTTAGTGAGTATAGTACGTTCCAGAAATACGTTCGCGTTTTCCAGTAACGAAAGAGATTTCAATATTGAATAATATTTTCGCACAGGTACTGTCCGTTTGCCTACGTCGCATCCCGGTTTCCCCCCACCCGCTTTTGCTCGCCCCCCTGTAAAGGCTAGTGACTGCGCTGTCTTAGCTCTTTTCTGAAGACATTAATTTCTGTTAGGAATTGGATGTCTACGTGATCGTATACAACTGTTTAAAGTAACTTAAATAAAAGGGCCTCGTTAAGTAATTAACTGTCACGTGATTTCCCCCCTTTCTACGATCCTGCGACAAAAACCACTTGGATGGTCAGTAGATAGCATCTCTGAGTAATTTTATCTTTTCGGATCGGACAGAAGTGAAGATTGAATTTACAGTACGTAAGGTTCTCTTTTATAGAGTAGGTACAGAATTATTTCAACATGAGTTACTAGTACGAAGGACGAAACTGGTAATTGGAATTAGGTACAATAGTCTATAGTACGATAATAAGCACAAAAGAACTGAAGCCTGTATCGAAATGAACGGCCACCGTTTTCAAAAATGTGTTTAAATATCCATATTGTGATTATTTTTCAATTTAACTTAATTCTCTATATTGTACGCTAATATGCTGTAGACAGAATAATATACACTGCATAATGAATACGTCCACATGGACAGCTCAGTTCGTGAATGAAAACACTCATTGTTAATACTGTACTGTATTTTGATTAAACAAAAACCTAATAAAAATTATCAAACTCAAAATCTCGAGATTTCCTAGTTTACGTAAATGATGAACTACTTTTCTTCCCTCCTATACCTAGTAAAGTGATTTGTTTGTATTTTACGCCAGTATCATCGAATTCCAGTCGTAGAAGGGGGTAGCAAACAGTGTTTCCGGTTCTCAACCGTTAATCCAAAGGTATAGCCGGGTTAATATTAGAAATGTTAGTAAAAATAAAATGATGTCCCTGTGCATAGTAGACTACACTCAGTATCAAATTAATTTGAATATCCTAAATTCTGTCTACGAGTAAATCAAAACGTAATATAAATGTTTTGCAAGCTCAGGGCGTCTTCACTATAGACGCTCGAAATGTCGGTCACACTATATGAACAGAACCAACAGCTTCGCACAAGTGGATTTCGGATTGTATGAAACACTGCTGGATTTCTTCGAATATTACAACACATGCAGAGTAAATCCTGAATATCACGTCCCTCTCTCCTCTCACAGCCCTTGCCGTTCCTTTACCGTCACATTATATTAAGAATTCTTGACTGCCTAATCTCAATAGCATTGTAATTTTAACGCCACATGCCTACATGAATGAAAGCTTTTCGACGTTATGATATTAAATGTTGAATTTATATTACATGGACAGTCGTCCGACGTTTGATGTTGTCTCTTAATAATCTGTATATTCACTTGCATGTCTGTGCGGATGACGTGAATATGTTAGGAGAAAATCTACAAGCGATTAGGGAAAATACGGGAATTTTACTTGAAGCAATTAAAGCGATAGGTTTGGAAGTAAATCCCGAAAAGACAAAGTATTTGATTATATCTCGTGACGGGAATATTGTACTAAATGGAAATATAAAAATTGGAAATTTATCTTTTGAAGAGGTGGAAAAATTCAAATATCTTGGAGCAACAGTTACAAATATAAATGATACTCGGGAGGAAATTAAACACACGATAAATATGGGAAATGCCTGTTATTATTCGGTTGAGAAGCTTTTATCATCCAATCTGCTGTCAAAAAATCTGAAAGTTAGAATTTATAAAACAGTTATATTACCGGTTGTTCTTTATGGTTGTGAAATTTGGACTCTCACTTTGAGAGAGGAACAGAGATTAAAGGTGTTTGAGAATAAGGTGCTTAGGGAAATATTTGGGGCTAAGAGGGATGAAGTTACAGGAGAATGGAGAAAGTTACACAACACAGAACTTTACGCATTGTATTCCTCACCTGACATAATTAGGAACATTAAATCCAAACGTTTGAGATGGGCAGGGAATGTAGCACGTATGAGCGAATCCAGAAATGCATATAGAGTGTTAGTTGGGAGGCCGGAGGGAAAAAGATCTTTGGGGATACCGAGACGTAGACGGGAAGATAATATTAAATGGATTTGAGGGAGGTGGTATATGATGATAGAGACTGGATTAATCTTGCTCAGGATAGGGACCGATGGCGGGCTTATGTGAGGGCGGCAATGAACGTCCGGGTTCCTTAAAAGCTAGTAAGTAGTAGTAGTAGTATGTATATATGTATACATATATATAAATTATATATATATATATATATATATATATATATATATATATATATATACAAATTTAATGGAGGGTTGAAAACCGTTGTTAAATCGTTGTGATGTGAATAGTGCTCTATAAGCTGTACGCTGAATATTATTTGTGCGAGATCGTGCGTATTTGCTTGTTTTCCGCACAGAACCAATACGCGGTAAGTATTCCCAACGTAACACACATAACAATTTCCCTCTTCTTACCGCTTAAGCGCGACATTCATTTTGCTGCTTTAGGCTTTTAACATATTATTTTTAGAGACGTTTAACATAGTAATAATTATAAATTGGAAACTTACCACTGCAATTTCACCTAAATTGCAATGTTAATTATTGTTTTTAAATATTTGCAAAAATTAAGTAAAGTCTACTACTCCACGAAACTTATTGCATTCCTGATACAAGTAACATTAAGGAAGCCGTGAAAAAATCAACGAGGTTCCAGATGCCGATGTTATTACTGCAATATGTTATATAAATAATATTGTTAAAATATTAAAATGAAAAATAAATTATTACATAACCTTACCGTTTGTTTTAAGTTCGCATTTATAGACTGGGGGGAAAAAAGACAGACGTATATCACGGCCTGCTGGAGTGTAGTAAACACAGAAAACATTTTACAGCAACAATATTGAAGAAAGATATTTGGGTGTTCCGAAGTTGGCGTCATTAAACAGAAACCAACATGGAGATTTCATTGCAACTATTTAGAAATTCGTCTTTGAGGTATGTAATAAACGATCTTCGCACAAAATAATGTACGATACACGAGCGGTATGTTTGTTTTCATGTTCTCGGAAATTAAAAAAGCTCAACTACGTTTCGCTTTTTCAGTCTTTTCCTCGACTATGAAAACGTCAACATACCGCTCTTGTAACGTATATTACTATTATGCCTACTGAAATTTCTGGCTTATACCCTGAGTAAGATACTTGTGTATTGACAGTTGAGACTGGATAAAAAAATTCCACTCCATACAACGGCTACACTGTAGTTTCTCTCAGGATTTAAAGTCCTTCCCCCATAAGGAAGCACCTTTCCTAGTTCGTGTGAAGTTCACTTTTCCCTCGAACAATACTTCTACTTAATTACCGCAACGTTTAGAGCTAATTGTAGTCTTCCGACAACGAAATACCGGAGACGCAGTTTCTTTCTTGCTCGTTCGTAATTACAGCTCTGCCCGCCGCATACCGCCAATGCAAATACGTGGGTGTCACGGCGGCCATGCTTTGCAATTGACATTGTGCTCGAAACGTCGTGAAACTTCCTTCATTACAATAAAGACGAACCAAATTAGTATAGCCAGCGTAGAGAATTGCTTATACAGTGTTTTAATTTAATGCGACATTACGAGAGATTTTACTTCTTAACTGATTCACACATCAACTGCTACGAGTCAACGACTATGGCACTTTGAAAGTCTCTTCTACGTTCGTCATTTATATTTTAAATGATCGTTAGTACTATACAGGGCCACCCATATTTATGTCCAACTTTTTATTCGTTTATCACAGTGATGTCAAAGCAAGCGCATTTTTCTGACCTTGACGTCGTGCGCGTGCAGCAAGCTCTAAGTATGGAAAGAGGAAGAGTTGTGTATATGAATAAGCAGCCTGTTGGATTAAGGAAACAGTGGTGCACAAACTTCAAACGGAACGTGAAATTTTATGTCGTTATTTTTATATGGCTTCTTTCTGTTTAATATTATCTATATTGTCTGTAAAACAAAAGTACTAACACCGATTTCTTAATTGTGTTTTAAATCTTAATAACATAATAGAGAGTTAAGAAGGAATATTCACTTAAATTCCATAGTAGTATAATATTATACTGTATTAAGTGAATGAAACACATCATTCATAAACAAAGTGATATTCCAAAGAAAAAGATTGAGTATGACATGATAAGTTGGAATTTATATTTATGGTATATTTAGCCTTACAAAAGTAATCAATAAACTAATCAAAACAATATTACAACACAAAGCAAAGTTACCTAGGTGATGTATCTGTTTTAAATGTAACTAAAAATACATAACAAACTCTTATCGCAATATGCTTTTAAGGTGATATTTGTGAGCAACTTCCTATCATCAGAATATTAAATTGTTTTCTCGAAATCTACTGAAGCTATAGAGCTGACATTTTTACAACACATGGGCACGTATCTTTTGCTTATGATGTAACAGTAGTTCCTTTGTTAATTCATTTCCTTACAAACAATTTCCATGCGAATATTTTCAAAATTTTCAATACACTATCTTCAGTAATACGTATATACGGTATATTAGATTTACGAAAACATTCCATAAGGCTACTAAGTAAATAGGCCTATATCTGAAAATTTAACTTTTCTATACGAAAAGTTGAGAAAATATTTCTTTTGAATAAAAAAATGAAACTTGTGAAAAATGAGCATTAAAATTAAAACTTACATTCTTATAATGCACTTATACGTCTCAGGGAAATCTAAAAATTAACATGGATACAGTTTTAATACGTTTTCTTCCCTTCATCTATTGAATCAGTGCTGGCCATCCCTGAATATAACTTGAACCAAGCGGCATATACTACCTCTTTCGTCTGGCTCTTTCCTTTCCGCTGTAAAGCGCTCAGGCTCTCTTGAGCTCTAAAGCGCGCGCTTGCTCCTATGGGCATCAATTGACATGCCTGGTTTATCACAATTAAATGAATTAACACGACAGAATCAAAGTAGTATGAAATAATAGTCCAGTCATTAGGATTGCTTGAAATTCCACCAATATTAAAATTCGATGTAAGCACCAGCATTTGCTGCACATTTTTCCAGACGTGGTTGAACGTTCCGTACTGCTCTCACAAGTATTTCATTTGGCATCCGGCTACATCCTCTCGTCTGACCATAGGATGTGTCGCAGAAGGTTAGATTCCTCTTGAATCCATGCTAGTAGAGACTCCGCAAACTCCATTCTGATATCACAGTCCTCACATGACAGAGCTTTCACAAAGTGTGGCTTCCATTGCCGCCAATTCATTTCCTTTAGCAACTGCTGCACGGACCCACAGGATTCCCGCTGGTACTGTCGAATGGATTTCTTAGGACTTCTCTGGAAGGCCTCAGTGGCAGCTGCTTTGGCCTCCTCTGTGATCACTGTTTTTGGTCGGCCAGCACCCTTCTGTTGCGAATGAAGTTGGCGTGAAGTCTCTTGATGGTCTTGTAGTCAAGAGTCGCATTTCTTCCCTTCACCATTCTCCACCATCTCTGCACCATAATTGGGGACTGCCACACCTCCATTCGAGCAGCAATTCTTGTTCGATCGTACACAGACAGTCTTGTGGCCATGGTTAATGTTTTAAGATTCACACTACATTTTGTCTGATTACATTACCGTACTGAGATTCACAAAAATAAAAATCTGTGGTCAAACACAAAAACAAAAATCTCAGGCCATTCACAAAAATAAAAAATATGGGGTCATTCACAGAAATGAAAATCTGAGATCATTCAACAAAATAAAAATGTGAGTTCACGAAAAAAAAAGGTCATTCACAAAAATAAAAATCTGAAGTCATTCACTAACATAAAAATCTGGGGTTATTCACGAAAATGAAAACCTGATATCGTTCACAAAAATAAAAATTAGAGGTCATTCACAAAAATAAGAATCTGCGGTCATTCACAAAAATAATAATCTGATATCGTTCACAAAAATAAAAATCTGAGGTCATTCACAAAAATAAGAATCTAATATCGTTCACAAAAATAAAAATCTGAGGTCATTCACAAAAATAAGAATCTGATATCGTTCACAAAAATAAAAATCTAAGGTCATTCACAAAAATAAGAATCTGATATCGTTCACAAAAATAAAAATCTGTGGTGATTCACAAAAACAAAAATCTCAGGTCATTCACAAAAATAAAAATCCGGGGTCATTCACGGAAATGAAAATCTGAGATCATTCAACAAAATAAAAATCTGAGTTCACGAAAAAAAGGTCATTCACAAAAATAAAAATCAGAGGTCATTCACAAAAATAAGAATCTGATATCGTTCACAAAAATAAAAATCTGTAGTGATTCACAAAAACAAAAATCTCAGATCATTCACAAAAATAAAAATCTGGGGTCATTCACAGAAATGAAAATCTGAGGTTATTCACAAAAATAAGAATCTGATATCGTTCACAAAAATAAGAATCTGCGGTCATTCACAAAAATAAAAATCTGAGGTTATTCACAAAAATAAAAATCTAGGGTCATTCACAGAAATGAAAATCTGAGGTTATTCACAAAAATAAGAATCTGATATCGTTCACAAAAATAAGAATCAGCGGTCATTCACAAAAATAATAATCTGCGGTCATTCACAAAATATAAATCAGAGGTCATTCACAAAAATAAGAATCTGATATCGTTCACAAAAATAAAAATCTGTAGTGATTCACAAAAACAAAAATCTCAGGTCATTCACAAAAATAAAAATCTGGGGTCATTCACAGAAATGAAAATCTGAGGTTATTCACAAAAATAAGAATCTGATATCGTTCACAAAAATAAGAATCTGCGGTCATTCACAAAAATAAAAATCTGAGGTTATTCACAAAAATAAAAATCTGGGGTCATTCACAGAAATGAAAATCTGAGGTTATTCACAAAAATAAGAATCTGCGGTCATTCACAAAAATAAAAATCTGAGGTTATCCACAAAATTAAGAATCTGATATCGTTCACAAAAATAACAATCTGCTGTCATTCACAAAAATAAGAATCTGCTGTCATTCACAAAAATAAGAATCTGAAGTCATTCACAAAAATAAAAATCTGAGGTTATTCACAAAAATAAGAATCTGATATCGTTCACAAAAATAACAATCTGCTGTCATTCACAAAAATAATAATCTGAAGTCATTCACAAAAATAAAAATCTGAGATCATTCACAAAAATAAAAATCTGAGATCAGTCACAAATATAAAAATTTGAGACTCTCAAAAATGAAAATTTGAGGTCATTCACAAAAATAAAAAATCTAAAGTAATTCGTCATAAAAAAGAGGCGGGACATTCAGTTGACTAAACGTGGGAAGAAGAGATAGATTAGTACGGCATGAACACCACTTCATCGTATTACTGCGTGTCAATTTTTAACGTGGCATCTATTCGGACGAAAAATCCGTCACCATTTCTGTAAGAGACTATACGCATCTTGCTCCTTAGCGATAGGTGCCAATGCAATCAGCGACTAAAAATAATGGATACAAATAAAGCAGTTCTGAATAATGCAACATGCTTAATGGTCTTTAATTCATACACAACATAATCTACAAACATCTAAATCCATACAATCACTCTTAAACGTCCCTCACAATATTGTAGGGATCCTATGAACCCCCTACCATCATTTTTTTAATGAGTAGACCATGGCTTGTTTCGTTAGCCGATTACTCCTCCGATAAAAATTTTCGCATAATGGTACAGCGAAGTTCCATTCAAACTGTAGCCTAACATAATAAATTTGCATATGTTCAAGTTCGGCTAGAAATATTATGTCGTCAAAATGTGAAGAAGTGCACGACTTGTTCTGAAACAGGTTTTCTTAGGACACATCCGTTTTCCAGTAATTCTTTCTCAGCATTGTCTTACAAGTATTGTACGTAACAACATTTACATGAGAGCTGAATTATAAACTCTTCTTTCGAAGTTTTCTCTTCTTTCATAAATGTTGCATTTGTGATGTTTCTGTGTAATTAGTACACTTTAACATTTGCTGTCGCTCCTCACAAAACATCATCATATCCATCCTAAATACTAGACCAAAGCCCATCCCCATCTTCTTCTTATATTCAGGGCTTTCATTTCAAAACCTCCCAGTCTAAACAACTAATTATTTAAATAATGTTCTTTTGCTAGTTATCCAGTATAGAGTATTGTGTACTATACTGGACTACGGCTATGGTAGGGGAGAGTCGGGTAGTATCGGACAGTGCGTTTCTTTCATCTACAACCATATGGTAGTACCTGAATGACATGGTTACGTTTCTCTATGCGACATCACAGAAATGTAACCATGTCAATCAGGTACTATCATCGTGTGGTAGATGAAAGAAACTCACTGTCCGATATTACCCGATGTCCGATACTACCCGACTCTCCCCTAATATTTATTTAATTCAATTATTTAAATTGAATTCAATTTAAACAAAAAACACGTCAATTTAGATATTGAGGGAGAAGTCTGAAACCAGGCTTAATTGCATTTTAGATTTCACCCCCTCATCCCCAGCCACCCCCACTTTGTAATTTCAAATAGCACCCCTACATTTTTATACTTAGAGAGAAATAAATCGTCCGGCCTTAATTAAGGATGACCGCGAGGATCCGGAAATTAATATCAAATGAAAATATTTATTAATTAAATATGAATTACTTACTTACTTACAAATGGCTTTTAAGGAACCCGAAGGTTCATTGCCGCCCTCACATAAGCCCGCCATCGGTCCTGTGCAAGATTAATCCAGTCTCTATCATCATATCCCACCTCCCTCAAATCCATTTTAATATTATCCTCCAATCTACGTCTCGGCCTCCCTAAAGGTCTTTTTCCCTCCGGTCTCCCAACTAACACTCTATATGCATTTCTGGATTCGCCCATACGTGCTACATGCCCTGCCCATCTCAAACGTCTCGATTTTATGTTCCTAATTATCTCAGGTGAAGAATACAATGCGTGCAGTTCTGTGTTGTGTAACTTTCTCCATTCTCCTTCCTGTAACTTCATCCCTCTTAGCCCCAAATATTTTCCTAAGCACCTTATTCTCAAACACCCTTAACCTATGTTCCTCTCTCAGAGTGAGAGTCCAAGTTTCACAACCATACAGGAGAACCGGTAATATAACTGTTTTATAAATTCTAACTTTCAGATTTTTGGACAGCAGACTGGATGATAAGATCTTCTCAACCGAATAATAACAGGCATTTCCCATATTTATTCCGCGTTTAATTTCCTCCCGAGTGTAATTTATATTTGTTACTGTTGCTCCAAGATATTTGAATTTTTCCAGCTCTTCGAAGGATAAATCTCCAATTTTTATATTTCCATTTCGTACAATATTCTGGTCACGAGATATAATCATATACTTTGTAATTAAATATGAGTATTGTTATAAAAATAAAATGTAATAATTAATCACCACTGTTTATCAATTATAAAATAAAATCTTAGAAGATGACTTTAAAATTATACTTATAAATAAAAGATTTTATTTAAAATTAGCATAACATTAATTAAGGCCTTCGGAGTGGTATAAATGAAATTGTATAATCTGCAGGGAATCTTTAAGAATTTGCGAGATGATTTTTTGAATTTGAAAAGATGATATTGATAATTGTTTTAAAAAATGATATGTAAATTTTGGTAAAGAACTCCGAGCACCAAAAAATAAACCTGTCACTGACCAATTGAAGAGAGGGATGTTATACTTGGCCCTAAGGTAGGGAATACAAGGTTCATAAATGGTCCTCTTTTCCTGATCAACATGATGAGCTTGGTTTAGATCTCTCTCCATGCGTATAGTTGGATCTATGATAATAGCCTTTTGTTGTTGCCTGTTTATTGCTATTATATCCGCTCTTCTGTGAGAGTCGTCTTCAGAAATGCAGTGGACCTCTTCGTGAACTTCCCAACCCTTGTTCCGAAGAAGACAGGCGATAGCTCCACGGACTCAATGATGCCTGTTGTTACGCAATAACTCTCCTTTCCGACAAAAGCCCAACACGTGGCCAAGGGTTTCTGTCTCATTCAATTGTTTATACACCTTATTCATTTGTTTTCGCATCTTTTGTTTTCTATCGTCGCCTGGCAACCTATATTTTTGTTATTATCAGTTGATTGTAGAATGCAAACACAGCTTATTTTGTGTAATTTCCTAAATTTAATCAATAAGGATGATTTATGTTCTCTCTTGAAGGATATATACCGTTTTAAAATAATTGAATACACAAATACAACTGTTACATGAAATGCTCAATAAGTTTTTGTAACTTTATTCTCTTCAGCTACAATAAACAATAACAACACAAAAGACAAAATTCTCATGCAGTGAACAGTGAGTAATCTCTTTTGAGTCTATATATAAATATTTAAAGAAAATAATCTGCCCTCAATGAGGGTGACCATAAAGATCCAGAATAAAAGCACTACAGAATAATTTAGATAGACAGGAATTGTTTAGTAAAAATTCAGAGAAATGCAAACCCAACACAATCATCAATGGCAAAAATATAAATGGTAATGTAATATTTGGATTGAAGCCTTAAGAATATTCAGTAACTTTTTTTGAATTTCAAAAAATCGGAGTCCGAGTGCTTTTAAAATATCACATGTAAATTTAGGAAGTGTGCCACGTGCACCAAACAAAAGACCAGAAACACTCCACTGACTAGTGGGAATGTTATATTTCTCACTTAGGTAAGGGATGCAGGACTCATAAATGGATTTCTTCTCCTCATCAACGTGTTGTGCCTGCAGGGCATCCCTCTCAAACCGGATTGTAGGATCAAGGACTAATCCCTTAGATTGAGTCCTGTGGATCGCTACAATATCTGTTCTGTTCGAATCTAAGTATGAAACGCAGTGGATCTCCACGTGTACTTCCCATCCACGACGCTTGAGGACATCAGCAATACCGGTCTTGGCCTTAGGGTGTCGATTGTTGCGCAGCAGCTCCGTTTTTCGACAGAACCCCAACACGTGACCAAGAGTTTCCGTCTCGTTGCAGCCGGGATGGCGACAACGGGTTGTGTTGAAACTTCTGCTGGGCACAGATCTAACCGCAGATAGATTGCTGGACATTTTAATTGCATTATAGCAGAAGTTCAATATTTTTAACACAGTTCAGGACTAATTTTGAAAATGTTGATACCCCATCTCCCCGTCCGCTATAAAATATTCTAGTCAGAGTTCGACCACCTATTTCTCTAGAAGAAAAGTAGTGGATATATTATTATTATTATTATTATTATTATTATTAATAAAATCAAATAAGTGTGTCGCGATATCGTGGGTGTTCAGTAAAGTGTGTCGTCAGTCAGAAAAGGTTGGGAACCACTGCTTTAAATTATTATTTTAACTTACATCATATTATTAAGTCCCGCGCCGTGGCGTCGCGGTCTAAGGCATCCTGCCTAGGACTCGCGTTACGGAATGCGCGCTGGTTCGATTCCTCATGGGGGAAGAAATTTTCTCATGAAATTTCGGCCAGTGTATGGGATCGGTGCCCACCCAGCATCGTGATGCTACGATAAGTAGCGAAATCCGGTTGCGAATACCAGCTATAACGGCTGGGAGGATCATCGTGCTAACCACACGATACCTCCATTCTGGTTGGATGATCGTCCACCTCTGCTTCAGCATGTGAGCGTGAGGCCAGCAGCCGGCTGGTCGGTCTAGGCCCTTCACGGGCTGTAGCGCCACGGATTATTATTATCATATTATTAAACCAAATAAACCTTTAAAGTGTATTTTTACTGCATATATTTCAATTTTAGGGCATATTTAAACAATTTTTACTGCATATTTTCAGGTTTTTAGAGTATGATGTTCCATGGTCTAGTTATTACACTTCTTTCAGTTATTCTTTCTTTCAGTTTCAGCTACACTCTTCCCATCAGCTTCTAAAATTGACGCCAAATATTTAATTATTGACCATTTTAATTTCTCCTCTTCCATTCTCTAGCTTTTCATCTTTCATCTTCAAGATGAGATGTTGTCCTATAAATATAACATTCATTATTACGGACCAATATAACGAGAATTTCTGGTAAAATTCATATTCTAGTTCAAAGTGTCATCGAAATTCACACTTGCCTTGTGCATCGCTATTGCAAGTTCTTTGTCACCCTGTACAGAGGCTGTTCGCATGTTCAAAAGATCGATTTCCTATTTTTAACATCGCTGTACATAGTGACCCAACTCTCGGGCAGAGACAGGTTGATTCAAATGCGTGATGACTTTCCATTACTAAAGATGTCTCACACACATATTTCGCCACCAGTGCAATTATTTCTTTAGATTAAAAATCAGGAACAATACGAGTAAAGAGGACTTTTCGAAGAAAGTCAAGATTAAACACAATAATCGCACATTATTAAATAATGGTTATTTTTCCGATGATTTACTGTTAAGAGATTCGGACGTCAACGGGAAATGTCTTAAAGTTGTAATTGACTTTCTAAGACTATTACACTTTTACTACGTCATAATACTTTTGACTAATAAAACAGTACGAAAGGACGTCTTTTAACCAATCATGGCTGCTTATCGCACAATTTTATCGCTTCCTTAGCACTTGTTTAATTTTATCGCTTCTCTAGCATTTGTTTATTTTTATCACTACCCTAGCATTTGTTTCTTTGTTTGCCAACATTTCAAACTGCAAATTCTTTACGGTACTATAAAACATGCTTTGAGATCGTAATTTGTTTCCCGCATAGATAGTCGACTGAAAATGGCAGCTCCGTTCAAACATTTTGGTGAAGGTAACATTAGTGAAATAGAATTTTAGTAAGTCAATTAATATCTATTTTATTTTATTAGAGAACTTTATTTCTTCTAATCTCTATATACTTTCTCCTGTTTTTATCACCTCCCTGCCATTTGTTTCTTTGTTTGCCAACATTTCAAGCTGCAAATTCTTTGGTACTATAAAACATGCTTTGCGATCGTCATTTGTTTACAGCACAGACAGTCAACTGAAAATGACGGCTTTTGGTAAAGCTAACATTAGTGAAATGGAATTTCAGCAAGTCAATTAATATTTTATTGTATTAGAGTATTTTATTTCTTCTAATCTTTATATACTTTCTTCTAATCGTGTAATAGTCAATTAAATCCCACTCGAGTTTTGATTTTCTCTACATAAATCAAAACCTCTAGTGAGATTACTGCACTGTCCAGAGATACACCGGCACGTAAATTACGAAACCCAATTACAAATACATGTATTTCTGTTATTTAGTCAACTGTCCGAAGCCAGGTCTGAACATAACAAATGATACCAATAAGGCACCACTTATGAGGCAACTAGGTCAGGAGATAATGGGGTAGGGCGGACAATTCCTTTCCCCCTTCATTGCATACATCGCTGACCAGTAATATATTGCACCAATCAGACTTGAGATAATAATAATAATAATAATAATAATAATACTTCATATATTTTATACAATAATCATTCTAGCACACCCAGAAACAGTAAGTTACATATTCTGCTTAGGAGCATTCCACATAATTTTAAGACATTTTATTGAATAACAGAATAAAAAGAAAAACACATATCACAATAATTGGAACTTTAAACTTTCTCTCTGAACAGTAATTTTGAATTGATTTTTAAAATAAGGAGCATTAGCAAATTGTATATTTGAGAATTTAGCTTTTATTTTGTTACAAAACCTTGGACCCAAGAGTCCACACCTGTGGAGTAACAGTTAACGCGTCTGGCCGCGAAACTAGGTGGCCCGGGTTCGATTCCCGGTTGGGGCAAGTTACCTGGTTGAGGTTTTTTCCGGGGTTTTACCTCAACCCAATATGAGCAAATGGTGAGTAACTTTCGGTGCTGGACCCCGGACTCATTTCACAGGCATTATCACCTTCATCTCATTCAGACGCTAAATAATCTAAGCTCTTGATAAAGCGTCGTAAAATAACCTTCTAAAATATTTTTTGTATTATTTTAGTAGGTTATTTTACGACGCCGTCTGCCGTCCCGACAGCGATGCCAGATTTTTAGACCTTCTGTACGTGACTCGACAATCAATGTTTCAAATGTTTCTTCAATCGATTAATTCGAAATCTGTAGGTTTTCTAATTAAAATACTGCTACAACGTGAACATAAGAAACGTTCTCTTCGTTGTTATACAAGAAATTAAACCTTATTTTAAACAGTATTTATAAAATTCACGATCGAAATGTCGGCATAAAAGTATTATTCTTCAAAAACCTCGCAAAAACAAGCAAAATGGTATTATACTGTTTTGTTCGTTGTATTTCAAGGAATCACATCCTACAATTAATGTATTACCTTACCTTCCACCCTGTATACCAGCCGTGGCGAAAATGACTCACGAGCACATTGTGGCTCACAGTGATATTTATGCATTTCTCTGGCTTCTTACCTCCTCCAACCCTCACCCTCTCACTCAGTGGAGTCAAACTCCGTTCCATTTGTGTTTGTCCCTGACCTACGAGTGGTGTATCGTCGCAATGTCTCTATCGAAACTATGTACCTCTACAAAAATGAAAGTTTCAAGTAGGATGGGAGGACGCATTTTTTTGCTGCCAATATGACGAGAATATAAAATGTATGATTCGTTCACAAGTATTACGAGGAAAACGGTTGTATAACATAAAACGGCATTATACTACGTGTTACTCATGAAACATTATTATTATTATTATTATTATTATTATTATTATTATTATTATTATTATTATCTCTATATGTCGATCCTTTTACAGCAGATGTACGAATAACGCTGTTAGATCTTCAATTTAAACTCACAGATTTACAATGTGATGTTAAATGAAAGCTAGATGTAAGAACTTGACAAATGTTGAACTTTTCAAATCTTTGCCAACAAATAAATATCAGAAGCATCGTTCTTTCGCTTGCTCTGTTGAAGCCATGTTCGCTACAACTTAAGTTTGTGAAAAATTATTTTCAACAATGAAAATAGTAAAAACCAAATTTAGATTACCACTGACAGACAAACACCTTAGTGATCAACTACGACTGGCAGTAAGTGACATAATTCCTGATTTTGAAACTCTGTCGCAGAGACATTCTGAAGACAGTTAATTTTAGGTTGTGATAATGTGTCCTATGTTTTCTTGTTCATTTCTTTCTTCGTTACACGTACTAAACATTAGTTTGTAACCTTATACTGTATATTATATTTAAGTGCTTGACGTAAGGAAAATGAAAGCAAATACCTTACTATAATAATACCAGACAGCTATATAGTAGCAGCATTGGCGTGAGTGCGAAAAATCGCGGACCTGACATCTAGCGCAGAGGGATGGAATTACGTCCACATATACAAATATTAACATAGCGAGATTCGAACTATTGTTTAAAACGTGAGTTACTAATGTGGAAATATATATATATGAAACACTTAAGAAATGTTAAATAATATTTAATGTAAAATTATTATCTTATATCAAAGCTGCATGTTATGAGAAATATTGCATACTTTATATGACTTTCCGTAATTAATTGTTACATATTTTTTCTTTGGTTTACCGAGACAAAATCAATCTTATATTAGGAATGAATTTACAATAATGCTTTATATACGCATTGCTGACAACTGCAAAGATAAAATTGATAGTAATCTGATGCTTGTAATAATTAGTAAAGGCATGTGGATAATAATAAAACTTAATTTGATAAAACCTTAAAATCCAATACATTTTAACTTCTTTTTATTTATTAAGTCTAAATAAAAAAAAAACTAATTTGTATTTTTCTATGAACACAAAGACGAAGGAATTAGGCCTACTAAAGAATGTTGTTGACTTACGTTTTATGAACTCTCGGAAATCGAAAGTACGATTTGGAGCAATTTGTAATGCTGTAATTGTAGCAATTACAAACAGCACATATACACTCTGACATTTTAACACTAGTACTAATTAATAAAACTACAGTATTAACTATCCCAGCAACAATATACATTGCAGTTGATTACATCTTGTTTCGCGAGTATCTCCATCCCGGCAGGTAGGTAGCAGCACCATCGTCGTTCGCACGTAAAACTACTAGCTGTCCGGTATTATTATAATAATGTATTTGATGAAAATCCGTTTATGTCAGACAGTTGCTTCACTTCCCCTTCGGGTGTCCGCCTCCCTCCATAGGTGCTATGCACGTTGCAGGTTACACAGTGGCTCGGCGCACGATTACATTTTCGCCACGGCTGCTGTATACTCAGAAAGAAATAGATTTACAGTCTTACTAATAAACCGTGTATAGTTTTTATACGAGACTTATGCAGAGTTGGGACAGAAAACGTTACTAATAAACTTTGCATAAGCTATGCACGTATAAACAGTCTGTAACTATACAATGGGAAATGGTTTGCAGTAGTTATATACACGAAAACCCTTGTTTAAGCGTTGTATATAGAGAAAAAATGGCCGCTCCTCTAACAGCTGTTCGTATCGACTGTCATTTTTTGATGATGGCTGCCTTGTAACCACAGAAGAACACACCAAAGGGCACAGGATAATTAGAATAATATTGCTGTAGCTTGTACTCTTTGACCAAAATATAGTGTGGTAATCGATCACAGCCAGTTGCACTATCGATACTTAACACGGCACACTAGAGCGCTCTACCGGATGCAATAGAGAACCTCAGATATTCTATTACCTTTCGTAATGAAGTAATGACGAGCTATGACGTAGCTGTGTAACAGTTATACTGTTATACACGACGTATGTAGTGATTATTAGTAAGGAATTTGCACACGACTTATAAACGAGCTACTCATTGTATAAGTCAGTTAATAGTAATATGCGTTACAAGAGCGGTATGTTGAAGTTTTCATGTTCGAGGAAAAGTTTGAAAAAGCGAAACGTAGTTGAGTTTTTTTTAATTTCCTAGAATTGAAAGAAAACATACCGCTCGTGTATTGTACATTACTTTGTGCGAAGATAGTTTATTACATACCTGAAAGAGGAATTTCTAATTAGTTGCAATGAAATCTCCATCTTGGTTTCTGTTCAATGACTGCAAATTTGCAAAACAAAAATATCTATCTTCAACATTGTTGCTTTAAAATATTTTCTGTGTTTACTATACTCCAGCAGGCCGTGATATACGTCTGTCTTTTTAGTGGAGTTGTAGAGTTTACTTAATTTTTGCATATATTTAAAAACAATAATTAACAGTGCAATTTAGGTGAAATTGCAGTGGTAAGTTTCCAATTTATAATTATTGCTATATTGAACGTCTCTAAAAATAATATGTTAAAAGCCTAAAGCAATAAAATTAATATGTCACTTAAGCGGTAAGAAGAGGGAAACTGTTATATGTGTTAGGTTGGGAATACTGAATGTGGAATTTTAGACTTTCCGCGGATTGATTTTGTGCGGAAACCAAGCAAATACGCACGATCTCGCACAAACGTCTGTATATATAGTTTTTATTAGTAAGACCGTTAATGTAATTAATATTCGTTTAAACAAGGATAGCACTGTTGCTTTGTTTTATGAAAATTTAATAGTCATATTCTTCTTTATCATGCGTTTACATTAAATTCTTTAATATAGCTTCTGAAGTAATCACCTCCAAATTATATCCTGAAATTGTTGTCGCAGAGGCTAACAGCAAGCTAAAAGTATAATGAAACATTGTCAGCACTTATCCCTGGCATCGCTGTACGTATGCAAAATGAATTTCAGCTATATCGGTACGTTCCTCCCTTCTTTTAATCTAATTTTAGCTGATGTTTGTTAAAATTGATCGTTTTTTTTAAACACCGTGCTTCTGTTTGCATGATATTCACATCGATTAGCCTTTGATGTTGCTTCTCTGATACGCTCCTTTTATATTCGTGTGTATCATCAACTTGTTCCAGAAGCCAACGCTCCGGAGACAAAACACAAGCGACGCAGTATTGTGCCAGTCGCATGCCCTGTATTAATGGACGATATTACGTCATGTTACTATGTTCTAATCAAGCGGTGTGGTGCTGGGAATAGGCCTTGCTTTGTAAGCACTAAATCCCTGCTTTGATTGCCGGTCTGAATTGATCTGTGCTGACTGGTATTCACGTGTTTTTTTTTTTTCTTATTCCATGGACGTGATTACAGGTACGATACAAAGTAGGCCATGCTAGTACTCTTTCTCGTTAATGCAAACTGTCAAATATTCATTATTCCAGAATACAGTATAAAAAGGAGGGAAGTTCAACCCTAAATAAATGAGCATACCGAAGGCGTTACATAAAAAGTATTCGTTTTGTTTGTTTTCCATGGATTAATTCCCTTTATATTATTTGGAATGCTATTATGTTATTAATGCCTACAGTTTGTCTTTCTATTTTATTTAACTAGCTAGCTAGTGAGTACAAATTACATTTATAAAACAAAAATGTTTCTAGCCGCTACCGTAAGAGCCAGGCTCGTGTACAGTATGGTATTAGTCAATAATATAAAATTTTGCTAGATAATGTGTTTCCACCCTCATGTATTAATTCTGCTGGAATTTGATCGATACCTACAATATAGAAGTTATAATGTTAATCAGTGATTGATCAAGTGTTAAAAGAAGGTAGTTTTTACAATGTTAACACAGTAAATAAGTTATGACATTAATGAGTGATTAATCAAGTGTTAAAAGAGTGTAACATCTATAATGTTAACACAGTAAAGAAATTATAGCATTAATCGGTGATTAATCAAGTGTTAAAAGAGGATAGTTTTTATAATGTTAACACATTAAATAAGTTATGACATTAATGAGTAGATCTGACCGTATCACACCTTCACTAAATATGTTGTCCTGGGTCCGTCTGAAAGAGCGAAGAACAATTCACTCTCTCTAGTTACTCTTCAATATTCTTCAGAACTCTAGCCTTTGCTACTTAGCTTGTCGTTATCAACATTGTCCTGATATCACGGAATAGATACTCTTTCACAACACCATATCACACTCTCCTTTCCAAAACAGAGAACATTCTTCTATTCTTCATCTTTCACCGTCTCTGCAGCTCATCTCTGGAAGTCTCTACCACAGCATGTCAGAGACTGTCGGACATTGTCTAGTTTCAAAACTAAACTAAAATTTTACTTTTTCAATTCAGATTTCTTTAAATTATAAGCCCTTTTCTCTACGATAGTTTTGTAATATATATTTCATTATCTTCCTTTCCTTTTTTGTGCTCTTGATCACCAGATGAATTTATCATCATATCCTTTTTATTGTGCATTTTATTTAATTCTCGTATTTTTCTTCTTTTATTATTATTATTTTATTACATTCCATTTGTTGTATTCTTTCTTACGTTTTCCCTGTTAACTATTCGTACTGAGTTGCTTTTATTATATTCCAATCTTTAGGTCTGTATTTTACTTTATTTTTTCTATTATGGTATTATTTTCATGTTGTTTAGTGTCGAGATTGTTATGCTATTATTTTTTTGTAATATGTTAGTATTCTGTTCTTTAACTTTTTGTTAAATTTTCACTGCTTTTAGTCGCCCTGAGTGGCGCAGTTGGTATAGCGCTGGTCTTCTGTGCCCGAGGTTGCGGGTTTCGATCCCGGCCCATGTCCATGGCATTCAAGTGTGCTTATATGCGACAGGCTCATGTCACTAGATTTAGTGGCACGTAAAAGAACTCCTGCGGGATAAAATTCCGGCACATCCGGCTCGGCAGTTGCGAGCGTCGTTAAATAAACCATAATTTAAATTTTTTCACTGCTTGTTTACTTTGTGACAAGGTTGAATGTAAAAGAAGGCGGCCGTATGGCCTTAACTCTGCAAGTCTAAATAAATAAATAAATAATAATAATAATAATAATAATAATTATTATTATTATTATTATTATTATTATTATTATTATTATTATTATTATTATTAAGTATATAGTTATGTCTCGTGACGAGAATATTGTATGAAATGGAAATAAAAAAATTGGAAATTTACCTTTTGAAGAGGTGGAAAAATTCAAATATCTGGGAGCAACAGTAACAAATATAAATGATACTCGGGAGGAAATTAAACAGAATAAATATGGGAAATGCCTGTTATTATTCGGTTGAGAAGATTTTATCATCCAGTCTGATGTCAAAAAATCTGAAAGTTAGAATTTATAAAACAGATATGTTACCGGTTGTTCTTTATGGTTGTGAAACTTGGACTCTCACTTTAGAGAGGAACATAAGTTAAGAGTGTTTGAGAATAAGGTGCTTAGGAAAATATTTGGGTTTTTGAAAGACATGTTGGTTCAGAAAAGTGTGAATACAATTTATAATTATATATAATTATAAAAAAATATTTGGGGCTAAGAGGGATGAAGTTACAGGAGAATGGAGAAAGTTACACAACGCAGAACTGCACGCATTGTATTCTTCACCTGACATATTTAGGAACATTAAATCCAGACCTTTGAGATGGGCAGGGCATATAGCACGTATGGGCGAATCCAGAAATACATATAGAGAGTTAGTTGGGGGGCCGGAGGGAAGAAGACCTTTGGGGAGGGCGAGACGTAGATGGGAGGATAATATTAAAATGGATTTGAGGGAGGTGGGATATGATGATAGAGACTGGATTAATCTTGCTCAGGATAGGGACCAATGGCGGGCTTATGTGAGGGCGGCAATGAACCTCGGGTTCCTTAAAAGCCAGTAAGTATTATTATTATTATTATTGTTATTATATTATTATTAATTATTATTATTATTATTATTATTATCATTATTATGAGTGATTAATCAAGTATTAAAAGAGGGTAATTTGTATAATGTTAACACAGTAAATAAGTTATAACGTTAATTAGGGATTAATCAAGTGTTAAAGGAGTATATCCAACAATCATGAAGCAAAATAAATATTTAATTTTTCTTATTATAATTTTTATGTGTGGTCATTTCTAGTACAAGCGCGTTGAAGCGATGCAAATTGATATGGAATGACAATTCCTGCAGTTGCATAGTCCGTCAAAACTCAAATTGCGTTGGAAGTACTAATCCCGCGGAATTATATCGCACCAATTATTTGACGATATTACTGTCACTGTTTCAATATTCGCATACCTACAGCTTGATTTTGGGCACACCATCAAGAATTCATGCTTGCGTGCAGAAGCCATTGATTAAGTATTTCTGACATGTGCGTGTCTCTAACATTAGATTTCATTTCTACAGTCGATTTATGGTCGTTACATTCTGGGCACGTACAATTGTAATGACAGTGTTTTTACCATGTCCCCGATCATTTTCCATTATGGTGCTTTTAGTAGAACGTGCTTACCCCGTACATGCTAGGCAACCAAACTAACATTCGTGTTATGCGAGTTAACAGTGGTGTCACGACTCTTAAATAGTATATCGCGCACATAAAAGTGATAGCAAACAACATGAAGCCGATGTAACGGACAATTGCTGTTTTAATCCTGTTAGAGCTACGATCATATGAGAGAGAGGTAGTTTTAATATGTTTGTGAACTGTCAGAAGCTTATAAAGTACTCTAATAGGATATGAGTCCAAAGGAGTAGACCTGTACAATATACAATCGTATCTAGTCTTTGCTTAACCTTATCTAAAGAGACTGTATATCACTTAATAACACATAGTCGCATCGTATACGTTAGGGAGTGAAACCATTCCGGAAGTTAACAAATGTAAATAGCTCGGAATAATATTTAGCAGCGATCCCGGCTGGGGGGGAACACGTTACGGACATAGCGGGAAAAGCATGGAGAGCGTTACACTTTGTGATGAGGGTACTAAGAAAAGGCTCTGATAAATCCAAAGAGATTGCATATATATATGTTCAGAAAAGAATTAACCAAATTTCTACATACTCATACCTTCTACACAATTGATGAATTGTTTATGCTTGTGAATTGAATTGTTCTACTTAAATGACATGTACAATTTTATATAGCTCAACTAAAATATGTTTTTATATTGACTTAATCTGTTTACTATGTATTGTATTTTTGTTTAGCATAACTGATGAATTGTATGTACTGTAAATTGAATAGTATACTGCATAGGTCAACTGATGAATTCTTTAAGCTTATAAATTGAATAAATCTACTTCATATGAATTGTATAGCTTAACGAAAATAAGTTTGTAAATTGAACTAATTTGATTGTATATGTTTGTATAGTTTGGCTGATGAATTGTATATGTTCTTAAAATGATTACTAGTCTGTGTAGCTCTACTGATGAATTGTATATAGACCTACTGTAAATTGAATGGTAATATGTATAGCTCAACTGATGAATTGTTTATGATTATAAATTGAATTAATCTACTTGATATTAATTGCACAAATTTGTATAGCTTAATGAAAGTATGCTACTTTGTATTGTATATATTTGTATAGTTTTGGCCGATGAATTGTATATGCTTTAAATTGAATAGTAATCTATATAGCTCTACTGATAAATTGTTTGTGTTTGTAATTTGAAGTAGTTTGCATGATATGTATGATCAATTTCTGTATATCACAACTGGTTGAATTGTTTATGCCTTAAATTTAATTAAATTGTTTTGTATTATAATATAGCTCAACTTATGAATGATCGTTTGCGTTTGTAAATTTAATAATCTGATTGGCTATGTATTGTATACTTTTAGTAGAGCCATCGATGTAGCTCAGTCGGCAGACTCGCTGGGCTGCTGATCCGGAGCTGCGTTCGGGCTTGAGTTGGATCCCCCTTTGGACTTTGGTTTCTTCGGAGGTTTTCCCCAGCCGTGGGACTGAAGCCGGATGGTCTATGGCGAGTCCTTGGCATCAACCCCTTTGATTTGATTACCTGGTTGGGTTTTTCCGAGGTTTCTCCCACCGAAAAGGCAAATGCCGGGTAATATTTTGGCGAATCCTCGGACCTCATCTCATTTCACTATATCTCGCCAAAATGTAAAAAAAAAAAAAAAAAAAATGTAAAAAAATTGTACAAAATTGTAAAAATTGTATAAAATTACTAAATTGTAAAACTATAAAAATTTGTAAAAATTGTAATTGTAATATTGTAAAATGTTGACATGTTCCACATCTTAAAGCTTCATTGCTCATGTAAGATCTATGGAATAAAATAAATGAATGAATGAATGAAATCACTAGTACGTCCAGTAATGGAATATGGTGCTGCATGTTGGGATCCTTACACATTAGAACATATTAAGACACTGGAAAAGATTAAAAAACGGGCTGTCAAGTGTTGTCGGAAAAATTCACCATTAAAATGGGACAAACTCACGGACAGGAGAACGCGAATCCGATTATGCGCACTGTTCAAAACATACAGAGGTGAGCCTGTCTGGAGAGAAATAAAAAATAGGTTGCAACCGCCAAATTACTCTTCAAGGAACGACCACTCATATAAATTGAGGGAAAGAAGACAGAGGACGGACACTGGAAAGTTTTCTTTTCTCAATCGTACTATCAGGGACTGGAATGCTTTACTGCTTTACTAAAGGCTTTACCAACAACCAAAAACGTATTTAAAAATAGGCTTAAGGACTTTACTAATAGACGATAATTATACACAGTATGTAAAGGATGTAAATGATATGTTGTTATTGAAGTGTTGTATCACTGAAGAATTATGTTGTGTCAGTGAAGTGTGTTGTGTAAGTGAAACGTGTTCCTGTCAGGGAAGCTTTATAGTTTATATTGGCAGTGCAAAGTATTTGAACAGTGAAATGTTTTTGAAGTGTTAATGAAATCAGGATAGAATCAGTGAAATGTGTCGTAGTTCCAGTGCAGTGAGTGAGTTGACAGCGAAATGAGTGTAGTGTTGAAAGGTACTTGTGCAGGTATGAACATATCATACTCGTGGGTTTTAGTTCGAACTTAGATTTAAGATACAAATTAGATTTATTTTAAATGTTATTTTAAGTGATCGTGCTTCATTTAATTTAGGATTATTATTATTATTATTATTATTATTATTATTATTATTATTATAAATTATTGTTAGTATTAATTATTTGTATTAATTATTGGTATTATTATTAACTGTATTTTTAATTAATAAGTTTATTATTGTAATTATTGAGTGTAATTAGTTACCACTGCCACCGGGTATATACCCATTGCAGTGTGAATAAATACATACAACATACATATACATAAATACAGAGTGTTTCAAAAATAGAGGGCAATGGGAATTAAGTGAAATCTTATTGTGTTCATTTTTTTACATTCGAGGTTGCAGTTCAACATTAGGGTAACTGAGTCTAAATCGGGTCAGAGGTTAAATCGGGCCAATTTCAAAATCCTGTCTCCATATTCAAGCGTAAACCAGTTCAAGCAAGTGCTACCATATACTGGTCAGGAAGAGAACTTCCTGCACACGTTGAGTGTGCTAGCTGGTGTGTGTATTCTTTGTGTTGACAATAAAAGAATAGAGAGAATGTAAAGGTGAGTTTAGAGTATTTTATACATTTTAAATAATGCTTTACGGTTCCTTTATTATTTCACAACAACTATTGCAGAGAATTTGTGCGATTAACTTTCAGTATTAAGTTTAAGCTTTTTAGAAGAGACTGTGGCTATTAACGCCTTCGTCGAAGCAGTATTCAGTACTACTAACATCTAGCGCAAAAAAGTTATAAATTTGGGTTAAATAGGGTCAGTAATATCGGACAAATAGGGTCAACATGTTTCAAATCAATCCACTCAAATTAAGTATTTATTTTCAATTCTTCGTGACATGGTTAAATGTAAGAGGAAGACGTCAAATTCGTGGACTGAGAACGACATGCAGAAGGCTATTAAAGCATTTCGCGAGGGAAGAAGCCAACGTCATGCTGCTGAGTTGTTAGGAGTTCCTCATTCATGTCTGCAACGACGTCTTCAAAGTGGCCAGGGCAACCACTTGAAAAGTAAAGGCCGTCAAACTACGTTTACTCCAGAACAAGAAAATGAACTTGTGTCTAGAATTTTGAAACTGTACGCATGTAAGCATGTGGTTTTGGACTATACTGCAACACAGTTCGTTGGTGCAGAAAAGAAACAGTGTTTGTTTGTGGAAGATGTAAAGTGTTAAATTAAATAAATTCAATATTGATTTTAACGTTCCATGCAGGTATAAATAGATGGATGGCTAGAGTAATAGACAGATAAATAAATTGATAATTACAGAGATGGATAGATAGAAAATTGGATAGATAGATAGATAGATAGATAGATAGATAGATAGATAGATAGATAGATAGATAGATAGATAGATAGATAGATAGATAGATAGATAGATAGATAGATGGATGGATGGATGGATGGATGGATGGATGGATGGATGGATGGATGGATGGATGGATGGATGGATGGATGGATGGATGGATGGATGGATGGATGGATGGATGGATGGATGGATGGATGGCTAGGCAGGCAGACAGACAGACAGACAGACAGACAGACAGACAGACAGACAGACAGACAGACAGACTAGATAGGTAGGTAGGTACATAGATAGGTAGGTAGGTAGGTAGATAGATAGATAGATAGATAGATAGATAGATAGATAGATAGATAGATAGATAGATAGATAGATAGATAGATAGATAGATAGATAGATAGATAGATAGATAGATAGATAGATAGATAGATAGATAGATAGATAGATAGATAGATAGATAGATAGATAGATAGATAGATAGATAGATAGATAGATAGATAGATAGATAGATAGATAGATAGATAGATAGATAGATAGATAGATAGATAGATAGATAGATAGATAGATAGATAGATTTGCCCTAAACACTGACCCCATTTATCCTTGTACAGAAGGGTAAAAAGGGTCACTGCAGTGAAATATTTCAGTTCATGTACAGACAGTTTAGAGTAAAAAAGAAACTTTTTTTGGGGAAGTAATACTTACATGTGGCTGTAACTAATGATATGTTATGAGTGTAATATATTATGAAATTAACAATAAAATTAAGGATTTGTTACTTTTTTTGACCCCATTTACCATTGGTTACCCTATCGAAATGTTACATTATATAACACTGCGTACTTATTTGTCGTACTATCGCGATTATGGATATTTTCCTAGTGCGCCTGCATCGCTGCAACCTTGGTGAACCGCAAGAGATAGGCTCTTTCTGTGGAGGATTTTATATAGAATTGGAGTTGTATTGTACCTGATATGAGCTCTTTGAGAGGGCTCTCATAACACCAAATAGGCCTGGAAGTTGAAATAAAGTGTCAGCGAAAATTGAAAAAAGTCACATATTTCACGCTAACAAACCATCACAAAAAACCAGATTATAAACTAAGCAAAGAAATAACATAATGTACAACCTCTCTACTGCGTGTTCAGTTCAAAGTGTGTCATGGCTCGCTGTATGCCGTCATGTGGCTAGCCGATGAGCCTAGAGAATTCAATCTTCCTACACTTCCGCAGAGGTGTATTACGTATGTGCCAGAGAAGTTGCCTAGCAAGTACGGCGTTCATTCTGAAGAGACTTACCGATACATGCGGTAACGTCGGTAGTGGCAGGAATGTGAACTGTTTGAAAACGCGTACTGAGGTAAGTTTTTTTCTTACTGTCGGGATATGGGGAGAGGGTTAAGACGATTACTTACGTATTTGTTGACATTAACTTCGACGGTCAACATGGACACGGAGCATTTGATTTGTGTTGTGGAATGTTGCCGTACGCAACAGATGATAATAACAAATACCCTGCGTACGATTTTCCCGCGCAAAACACAGTTCGAAAGAGGTTATGGTAGCACACAGACCGTACAGACCGCCATCTGTTGCTACGGCGTTCAAGTTATACCATACGCGTTCTCAAGTTCAGATTGAATGCCTTGATTAATAGGCAACTTCTCTGACATAAAAGCTGAAACTCTCTTCAAAACGCTGACTCACAACAGTGACGTCATGATACACTTTGAAATGAACGCCCAGTATTCTTTGGTACACATTTCAACCAACAGTGCCATTAACAATAATATTCATAGTTGGCCTCTCAATAAAGTATGATAACTTTTTTTCGCTCAGAAAACGTTTGGGGCCGTATTCATAGACATTTTTAGCGCGGGCTTCCGGTGGATTATCAGCGTTTTTTGTATTCATAAACCAGTGTTAGCGATAGGATATGATTTGAATTCTGTACTAGTAACCAGTGGATAGCCGCACAAAACACAGTTCGAAAGAGGTTATGGTAGCACACAGACCGTACAGACCGCCATCTGTTGCTACTATGTTCAAGTTATGCCGTACACGTTCTCAAGTTCAGATTGAACGCCTTGATTAATAGGCAACTTCTCTGACATAAAAGCTGAAACTCGCTTCAAATCGCTGACTCACAACAGTGACGTCATGACACACTTTGAAATGAACACCCAGTATTCTTTGGTACACATTTCAACCAACAGTGCCATTAACAATAATATTCATAGTTGGCCTCTCAGTAAAGTATGATAACTTTTTTTCGCTCAGAAAACGTTTGGGGCCGTATTCATAGACATTTTTAGCGCGGGCTTCCGGTGGATTATCAGCGTTTTTTGTATTCATAAACCAGTGTTAGCGATAGGATATGATTTGAATTCTGTACTAGTAACCAGTGGATAGCCGGGGCTAGCTTAGTACGCTCGTAGCGCGTGCTGCGAAATGTCTATGAATACCACACTTGGAGATTATCTCTGATTAATAATTCACATGGTGCAAACTAATGTTCTACATCCACTGATGCTATTGGAGAATGTTTCAGATTATAGCCTATGTTACGTATTAAAAAAAACACAACGCTTGCGTCCGCCGGGATTTATTTAGTCACTGCTGAATCATCGAGGATTTCATGTAATTTATTTGAGGCATTATAAATACATTTTGCTGCTGCTTGCACACTGGGAACAAAAACTAGTGAATAAGTGATGATGCGAGAGAGCCACATAACGCAGATGCACTTAAATATTTTGCATTGTTGTACTCGTATAGTAGTTCCTAGAACTGAAGGGTTTTGCTTCGACACACTGTGGTACGTATTATTGCGTGTCGGGTGGCTGGCTTGTAACGTGATCGTTCTTCGCGTACCTTTTACAGAATTGTTCCTACTTCCGAAATATAACGAATTTTGTGTCATATGTTTGTGTATGCGCGTGTTTGCGTAGAATTTATTAAGTCAATTAATATTTTATTTTATTATAGTACTTTAATTCTTCTAATCTTTATATACTTTCTTCTAATCGTGTAATAGTCAATTAAATCTCACTCGAGTTTTGATTTTCTCTAGATAAATCAAAAGCTCTCTAGTGAGATTACTGTTTTCTATTACACTTTTACTACGTCATACTACTTTCGGCGGTCAGCGCGTCTGGCTGCGAAACCAGGTGGCTCGGGTTCGAATCCCGGTCGGGGCAAGTTACCTGGTTGTGGTTTTTTCCGGGGTTTTCCCTCAACCCAATATGAGCAAATGCTGGGTAACTTTCGGTGCTGGACCCCGGACTCATTTCACCGACATTATCACCTTCATATCATTCAGACGCTCAATTACCTAGATGTTGATACAGCGTCGTAAAATAACCCAATAAAATGAAAAATAAAATACTACTTTCGACCAATAAAACGGTACGTAAGGACGTCTTTCAACCAATCCTGGCTGCTTATCGTACAATTTTATCACTACCCTAGCGTTTGTTTCTTTGTTTGCAAACATTTCAAACTGCAATTAATTCTTTGCAGTACTATAAAACATGCTTTGCGATCGTCATTTGTTTCCAACATAGATAGTAGATTGAAAATGGAGGCTCCGTTCAAACATTTTGGTGAAGGTAACATTAGTGAAATATAATTCCATTGAGTCAATATTTTATTGTATTAGAGTACTTCATTTCTTCTAATATTTATATACTTTCTTCTAATCGTGTAATATTCAATTAAATCCCACTCGAGTTTTGTTTTTCTCTAGATAGATCTGCTCCTGTTGCACTCGCAGATTTATCGATAAAATCAAAAGCTCTAGTGAGAATACTGTTGATAATATTTCATAATTAGTCAAAACATTGATAATTTTAATACAAGTCACAAATTGGTTATCCATTTACAAATTGTTAATCTCAGTTGTTATGAAAATGAGTTAACTACTCATGCATTACGGTCTTGAATGCACTGCCTAATTGTCTTAAAATACCTTGTACTCAATTTATTGATGATGAATTGTTTATGCTCCTAAATTGAATTAATCTGACTACCAAGTATTACATTTATATACTTTTGTATAACTTATAACTTGTTCCACATCTTAAAGCTACAGTACTGATGTAAGATCTATGGAATACAATAAATGTAATGAAATAAAGCATTCCCAGTCCACACCAGTTGACTGCACTGAACCGAATGAAGAGAAATTAACTACAACAAATACGGAACATACACAAGTTGATTCATTTATTAATGTGCAGAAACGACAATTAATAGACGTTTGTTCCATCGTCAGGAAAAAGAGATGACAACAGAGAGGTCGCCTTTGCAGTAAATCGGCATACGTAGCAGTAGGGATTTCAGTTCTCCGTGCCTGCCACCTTTATCCCCAAGGAAATGCCCCTCGTACTTATTTCTGTTAGAGACTGAGTAAACCCCAGGGTCAAAATGCGGCCGGAAATATTAGATCAATGGAGAAAATCCAGAACTCCATCGGGAATCGAACCCACGCTTCTGGCTTGAATCGCAACGCCCTAAGAGCGTTGCTACCGAGCACTCTCTTCGGTTTATTGCAAATTTTATTTTATTTTATAGCTGACGTAAAGCATAGGGTAAAGAAGGGTAATTTGAATAACGGGGAAATATGGATAATGCTAAAGTTTTGGTAGTATTAAGATAAAACGTGCGACACCATGTGAAAAGTGAAACGAAGGTGGTCTTTGTGAACTCTCTCTCTCTATAACTTAGATCCTTCAAGCTGAACTGGAAATCTATAGTTTTTTCTGTTGGAAGGTGTATAGCAAAATCCATAACCATTGGCAGCTTGTAATATTTTACTTCATTTACTTAAGCTTTTATAAAATCTGTGATAATGTAGTACATTTGTTTTAACCTGTAAACATTTCATGGATGTTTTAACAGTTGGTAGCCCGAGTATATATATATAATATGAGCTTCGTACTATGTTGAAATTCCATTTTGTCGACGATCGGGGTAATTTGAATATTCTTTCACGGGGCAATTTGAATAACAAATTTACAACACTATTAGTAATTTATAATCAGTTATTTATTACTCAGTCTTTATTTTCAAGACGGAATAAAAGGGGGGGAGGGGGAAAGATCTTAGACAAAAAAAAAGATCCAAAACCGAGCACTCTAAAGAGAATGCGAATAAGGAAGCTTATGATGGAAGAATCCAGTGACGACAATTGAGTACATGAGAGCAATGAAGATGACTGGAAGTGTGGAATCTGCAACAAAAGATATTATTCTGAACTTTCTTCCAAAATGAGGAACTGGATTCTTTGTAAGAGTTGCAAAACTTGGTAGCGCTTGCTGTCGGTATGTGTAGAATATTTCAGTATAATGACGAAAGAGACAATTTTTTCATTTATGTTTGCTGTTCATTATTGTGTGTGATTAGGCCTGATTAATTATCTGAAGACAATTGTCCAGTATTCATCCCCCTATTATTTATTCGCTCGTTTTCATACTTTCTCTCGCTATCATAATATTAATACTCGATCACAACGCGATAACACACATCATCTCTGTATTCCTCATCTTTCACTGTTGCTACCTCTCGTCACTGGAACTGTCTGCCGCCAGAAGTCAAGGGCTGCCGAACATTGAAATCTTTCAAATCCAAGTCAGAAAATTATCTTATGACGAGTTGCCAAACTAACTTACTATTATGACAAGTGTTGTATTGCATGTTTCCACGTATTCACATTTTTTTTTATGTTCTAGTGATATTTAACTTATTTTATATTTTTGTTTTCATATTTTCCGATATTGGTATGTCTGTAATGTGATAAGTTGAGCTATATATAATCATAATTTTCCTTACTGTGTGTACTTAAAAATATTGTATTCATTCCATGCTTTATACTGCACTACTTTATTACTACTATTACTATTATTATTATTATTATTATTATTATTATTATTATTATTATTATTATTATTATTATTATTATTATCATCAATAATTGTCTTACTTTTTATAGTTTGTATGCCTCATTTATTTTGACCTGCTGTTCACATTTTATTATGCTTTTTTTTCTTTCTTTCTGTATGTTATATATTATGTCTGATTTCTTCTTACTTGTTGTTTGCATTTTACTATTATTATCTTATTCAGTTTTATGTGTAAAATTGTAGTGTACTTCGCAAATTTGTAGAGTTTTTGTAACGCAGTTTTTACTCCTGGTTGAGTGTTAGAGAAGGCCGTATGGCCTTAACTCTGCCAGGTTAAATAAATCATTATTATTATTATTATTAGGCTATTATTATTATTATTATTATTATTAAAGCTGATTTTGAAAATAAGATTGCATCACGCTACGAGACAGAATGACAAACTATTCACTACAAAGACTGACGAACACTACTGACGCAGCAGAACGAGCCTCGGCAACGAAGTGGACCTGGGGGGGGGGGACATGTGGCGAGAATATACCGGACAAGATGGACTCATGCAGTCACGATGTGGGACCCCTGCTTCGGAAAGGGAGGACAGCGCTCAGATGGTCTAACATGTTTGCGAAAGAGGCAGGGAAACAATGGTCCAGGACAGCAAAGAACAGGGTTTTGTGGAAAGAACTAGGGAAGGTCATTGTAAATAGATAACGTAATCAGTCTTAAGATATTGTAAATAGTAAAGTCAGTATTAGTGAAAGTGTGAGATAAATTTTGTAAATAGTAAAGTCAGTGTTGAGAAAGTTTCAGTTAAATAGTGTAAATAGAAATCAGTGTTTATCAAAGTGCTGGTGTTAGCATTATGTGGACAGTGCAAAAAATGAACAATGAACAGAGTGCTGAGACTGATTAAAGTTTAACAGGGTTATTAACCATGTCACGAAAGTAGTATACACGACAAGCTCGTCTGGATTGGCTCACCAAGTGAGCCATCCCTGTCGAGGGGATTCTAACCCCATCACAGGAGGCCTGTGCCCAACATGGGACATCATGGCTAACATTCATTCATTATTCATATTGCCCCACAATATATCCAAATTACCCCACATTTTTAAAGTTCTGTACAACTTGGCGGGTAAATCGGATAGGTCAACTGTGACTTCAGTTACAATTATTTTCATTTTATAAAATGAAGAGTTCGCGGGAAAAACGATGATGTCACAGTTTTGTTAAGGTTCATGTCGTTATCTAATTCAATGGATCACTACGAAATTTAATGTTGTTCTTATGAAAAATGTTGAAAAGGAGAATTACCACCACGAATACAGTAATCCTTTCCTTTATTTTCTATAGAAACAGCACTGCATCTTGCAGTTATAGACTCAATTAGATCATTATCTAATCCTTAACAGAAATGTTTTTCCCGCGAACTCTTCAAATTTCACTTTTTTCTTTAAACATGTAAGTACAACTGTTCATATTAATATTAGCGATATGTGGAGAGAAATAAAAAATAGGTTGCAGCCGCCAAATTACTCTTCAAGGAACGACCAAACATATAAATTGAGGGAAAGAAGACCGAGGACGGACACTGGAAAGTTTTCGTTTCTCAATCGTACTATTAGAGACTGGAATACTTTACCTGCAGACTTACTAAAGGCTTTACCAATAACCAAAAATGTATTTAAAAATAGGCTTAAGGACTTTACTAATAGACGGTAATATGCACACTATTTAAAGGGTGTAATTGATATCTTGTTATTTGAAGTGTTCTGTCAGTTAGGAAGTGTGTTGTGTCAGTGAAGTGTGTAGTGTCAGTGAAGTCTATTGTGTAAGTGAAGTGTGTTTGTGTCAGTGAAGTGGCTGTGCAAAGTATTTGAACAGTGAAATGGTTAAAAGTGTTAGTGAAATCAGGGTAGAATCAATGCAGTGAGTGAGTTGACAGCGAAATAAGTGTAGTGCCGAAAGGTACTTGTGCAGGTATAAACCTGTCACACTCGTGGGTCTTGGTTCGAACTTAGGATTAAGATACAAATTAGATTTACTTTAAATGTTATTTTAAGTGATCATGCTTCATTTAATTTAGGATGCTCCTTGTTATTATTATTATTATTATTATTATTATTATTATTATTATTATTATTATTATTTGTCATTATTATTAATTATTTTTATTAGTTGTGTTTATTAGTAGTAGTATTTATTTATTTAACCTGGTAGAGATAAGGCCGTCAGGCCTTCTCTGCCCCTCTGCCAGGAGATTCCAACTACAATATGAACAATAAAATTACAATTAGTATTAAATTTATAATTACAATTACAAATAACATTACAATTAGTATTAAATTTACAATTACAATTACAATAAAATCAAAGTACGAAAAGATTACCTGAATAATTAAAGCTAGATAATTTATCATAGAGAAACAAAGAATATTTTATATTTACTGAATTAAAAATTAAATCTAGAATAACAAAATTTTATAGTGATGAAATTACTGAATCTTATTAATTGTCATTATTGAGTGTAATTAGTTACCACTGCCACCGGGTATATACCCATTTGCAGTGTGAATAAATACATACATACATATTCCAAGAAAAATGCTAAAATTCCTGAAATTATTCAAATTATCCCTCTTTACTCTATTATTTTGAGCAAGAATGCTGCCAACCGCCATAAAAAGGGAGACGCTTAAAGATATCACTCTCGCAACTTGTTGCAGCAAACTCTCGACCATTTGTTTCCGCACGCGACACCAAGGAAGTGGCCTGCTCGTTGTCCGTAACGCTCGCGGCGTACTGGGAGCAAACATTGTGCATTTATAAGAGCATGGACGCTACTATGCATTTTAAGCCTAGGACGAGCTCCAAGATTCATCCCCTGATATAAATATTAAAGAAGAAATCGAAACGTGTGGCTGGACGAGTTGAACCCTCCATATAAGTCGGAAGAGGTGTAAAAATTTTTATTTTCTACAAATTTTAAGGAAGACACTTAATATCTTACACACTTCATCCATTTCCAGTGAGTATTCTCGCATAATTATGATCCAAATCGTAATGCACAAACTTATTTCATTGGCACGCATTTTATTTTTTCAATCCAATAGCTCATGTTGTATTAACAAAAAACTGTAATATCACATTGGTGGAAAGTTCATAGTTTTTTATCAACAGCAATCTCACTAGAGGCTTTGATTTATCTAGAGAAAATCAAAACTCGAGTGGGATTTAATTGACTATTACACAATTAGAAGAAAGTAGGCCTATATAAAGATTAGAAGTAACGAAGTACTCCAATACAATAAGATATTGACTTACGAAAATACAACTGTCTTCAAATGTATTATTGTACCATCTCAAAATTTACAAATATTACGCTAGATGGCAGTAGTGTGTTATGATTAGCCGTTTTCTTGTTATCAGTTGTGCCAACTATAGAATCTTCATTGAACTCTGTGGACGGTTACTAGTCAATAATGCTTTGTTGATTCAGTCTCATTTTTATTAAAACAGTTGCATTCCACTTCAATTATCCGAATTCCAGCAAACAATGTCACTTGACACATGATTTTCAATTAATCTTACTTAGTATTAAATAATCTATGATACGTGACTATCCATAATAATAATAATAATAATAATAATAATAATAATAATAATAATAATAATAATAATAATGGCTTTATTTAACCTTGCAGAGTTAAGGCCGTAAGGCCTTCTCTTACACTCAAACAGGATTAAAACTTGCTTACACAGTTGAACATAAAACTGGATCGGAATTAAGTAATTACATACTGATACAATTTAGGTACATAATGAGATCAAAAGAGGTAGTTACATAAAATGTACCTCCTAAAATAAAAATAAACTTAGTGTAATACATATTAATGTTGTTAGAATCAAATACGAATCACATAAACACAGAAGCCGATAATTCAATAAAAAGAATGTGTACAGTAAAAATAAAAATAAACACATTAGTATACATATTAGTATTAGATCACCATATAGCAGAAGCTATAACATAAGCTAAATAATATAAACAAGTGTTAGAAGAGTTTTAATTAGGGATGATGAAATAAACAAGAAAACTTTTAATTAACGATGATGAAATAAACAATAAACACGAACAATTTTAAAAGGAACAATTATTGAAAGTACAGTTTTCAAATTTGAATGTTTTAGTGGTTGGTGGTTCAGTTGATGTTATATTGGACGTGTGCGTAAAAGAAATGGAACTCGTTGTACATGATGTATTCCTCATCTTATTCAGGATTTCCGAATGGTGCTCTTCATATATGACCAGTGATCTTTATTAATTCTTGTTCTTGAATCCCAATGCGAGTCATATTTGAAACTGCTGTGCTTCGACTGGAGTGGTTTGTAATTTTCTGTTTTTTGACGTCCAGTCCAGTGCAGTTTGAAATGTTGGCAAACAGAGAAACAAAAGCTAGGGTAGTGATAACAACAAACAAATGCTAGGGAAGCGATAAAATTAAACAAATGCTAGGGACGCGATAAAATTGTGCGATAAGCAACCATGATTGGTTTAAAGACGTCCTTTCGTACCGTTTTATTGTTCAAAAAGTAGTATGACGTAGTAAAAGTGAAATAGAAAAAAAATGTCCCCCCCCCCAAATGTTTAACAACCTCTTATTCAGTAACTATTGCGAGTAAGATCATGATTTTTGTCTATATCGATAGGAAATTTAATAAAGAATAATTTATCCCTCTGGCGTATTTCAATAGCGTGAACGGTTTTCGTGTAAATTTAATTTTAAGAACCTCTAAATTCAAGTCATTGCACGATGCGAGCTAGTGGCAACGTCTTGGCAGACAGCAGGTCATCTAAGGAGACTCACCAAGTTCGTTGACCCCTTACATCTGTATCACGAGCAGAGTGTGTTAGCGGCGATGTTGCCGGACTGCTGAAACTTCAAACTTAATTTTCTAATTAACCGTGCATTTAATCACAAAACGTAATATAGGTTTTCTATTCATTTAAGTGTACCCTATCTTCCCTTTTCATCTGCAAGGTTATTTCACTTCCACCCTGTTGAGGTTAAATAATTAATATACACTGTAATAATAATGGACGTAAAATTGATTCCTGAGGAAGTTGATGTTTAATATTTATGAATTGTGACTCACTTTGCGACTATTTTGTATAGCACAAAATATCGACAAGATCGCAGTTCTCCCTTCCAGTAGTATTCGCAGCAGTACCTATAATACTATAATGTATGCTGACGATACAACTTTTGTTATCACACATAATAATACTGCTGTGTTAGAATTTATGAAGCAAGCTGTATTTGTTGAAATAAGAAAGTGGTTTTCAATTAATGGATTTATTGTTAATGATGAAAAAACTCATGTGTTAACTCTAAGTTTGAAACGAACCCAAAATAATGTGATAAATGAATCTGTAAAGATGCTGGGTATGTATTTGGATCCTAAACTAAGGTGGAATAGCCATGTCAGTTATGTATGTAAAAGAATTTCTTTGAGTAATTTATCTCTTGGGAAGTATCTTGTACAAGATTCCCAAACATTATTTAAAACAAGTTTACTATGCACTATTTGAAAGTGTTATTAGATATGGATTACTTTTATATGGAAATAGTTCTGACCTTCCAAACATTCTGTTACTGCAGAAAAAGGCAGTTCGTATTATAACAATGTCACCACCCAGACTATCATGTAGATCTCTTTTCAAAAATGAAAAGATTATGGCAGTCTACAATCTATATATTTTCGAACTTTTAATGTATGTAAACAAGAATATTACTAATTATACAAGTATAGTAGGTCTGCATCGCTATGAAACAAGAAATAATGATCAATTAAACGTACCACATGTCAGGTTGCAAAAAACACAATCAAGCTATGTAATTACTGCAATAATAGTTATTTATGGTACTTGTGAGGTAAGTGCATCTTTATTGCACGAGTGAAAAGATTTAAGCACGAGGCGTCAGCCGAGTGCTTAAATTACACGAGTGCAATAAAGATCACGCTCACAAGTACCATACGTAATTTTATCCATGACCATAACGAAAAATTCTGTTTTATAAAAGAAAATATGTTGAAAATAAGTCCTCATGTAATCACATACCATGGCATGGATTTTAGAATCAATACGTGTACTAGGTAGGTCATGGTGTAGGAGGCCATGATTAGTAAAGAATGGTATCTAAGGCGTTGGATAAATAACAAATTATAATTAATTATATAATTTTAATATATATTTTTTCATTTTAAACGTGTATTTTCGTCTTTTTGAAGTTTCAGGGATTATTTAGAAGTTTTCACGGGACTATTGTGATTAAAATAATTTCACATTTTACTTCTGTAAACTTAAGAGGAATATTAAAACTTAATTAGTCATCGTGTTTGTTTAGCTCACTTGGCTAACGCGTGTTGTTTTAAAATCCTATAAACCCAACTTCGCAGGTTCAAGTCTCCTCGCATTCCAAAAGGTAAATTATTACAAAATTTTAAAAAGATGCATATTAGATATGGATGTAATGTACAAATTACGACGTAGCAGATAGAGAAAAGACAAGGAGCTTGAGTGTATGTATATTTAAGGAATGGTAATAAAGAAGTAGAGGTAGTGACATCTAGTAACTAATATATTAACTTCTTGAGTAATAGTTCAATGGAAAAGTATATAGTGAAATAAAGTAATGTTGAATAAAAGCCTACTTTACAAACGCAAAAGTATTTAGTAAAGGCATGTTTTTCGTTATGGTCATGGATAAAAGTATATAATAAGATACCTACAAATATAAAGGCACTTAATGAAACACAATTTAAATTTCAGATTAAGAGATGGCTATAAAATAATCCCTTTTGTAACATGAATGAATTTTTTGAAAATGATGTAGTATTTTAGTTAAATTTTATTATTTTTTACTCTTTTAATATTTTAAATATTGACACATTGTTTTTTATATTATCACATTGACGAGGCCTCTTGTATTCTTGTATCTTCAAGCAAATAAAGAATATGAATGAATATGAAGAAGTTCAGTTTGGGGACCAACTTTCAGAATGTAAGGTCATGGCCAGTTTGACTTCTTCACTCTTTTGTGGTCATGACCTTTACTGTAAGGTGTGGAAAAAATTACATGTAACGTCAGACTCATAAATTTTATTAGTTAAATATTAAACACGTGCAATACGCAGCATCGCATTAAAATAATCCACTAAAGCTTACAGAATTACATGACTGTCTTTTAGAGGTTCTAATACAATTCTTCACGCCTGAAAGGTTAAGTGAGAAATAGTAGCAATTCGTACTTGTAACGTTTCTCGCACTGAAATGCCTAGCAATTGCACAAGCATTAATCCCCATTTGCAATGTATTCACGCTACCCCGTCCGAACTTGAGGTATAAATCAAGAATAAAATTGCAGCGTACGTATTTATATTGGATGAGAGCTGGCGCCTCCACCTGTTGAAGGGTCAAACGTGTGCTAACCCCTGAACTGTTCCAACCCTCGCTTGTTCGACATCTCGATTTAATCACCGGTTACCGTATACTTAATCGCTACATGGCTTGTTTAAGTCCAGCACTTCAGCATACGTCGCGCTCTTAATTAATAATTGAGCCACACGTGTACTGTTGTCCTGATTTTATTATTCATTATCGTTTACGCCAGGAATGGAGTCTACTTAATCTCTATAATGTGGACTGAAATGTTTCGGGTTCGATCTCAGGCAGAAGCAAGAATTTTCCACCCCCTTAAAGAGAAAGTATTACGAGGAGACATATCTCCCATATTTTCTTTCTATTCACATTATCTTAAGCTTTCCTTAGTCCTTGAATAGTACAAAAACACAGGTGCAATGAAATTTAACGCTGTTCGTTTTTCTGTTTCTTGGAGGGTAAATATGGCATTCATGCACCCCCGAACTCTTCCAAATCCGCATTGTCAATCTTCCGAACTATTTAAAAAATTTACCACTTTTCATTTTTTAAATATTTCCAAATAATTTTGAAGCAGTACACAGTAGAGAGATTGCTCTATAATTTTTATAGTCACCTTTTAGTCCTAATATAAATGACAAAGGTAGGGTTTGATGAGGAGAGAAATTAGTGACAAGGTTACGTAAGGTTTGATGAGGAGACATCAGTGAAAATTAGCCCCATTGTCAGTGAAAGTTAGGTAGAGTTTGATGAGAAAATAGATTCATGACAAGTAGCCCTACTGCCAGAAATGCGATTAGGTAATATTAGATGAGGCTACAGGTTAGTGACAAATAGCTCTATGTCAGTGACAATGTTAGGTAAGGTTTTATAGACAGATTATTAGTGACAAATATCTTCACTGTCAGTGACAATGTTAGGCAAGGTTTTATAAGGAGATAAATTAGTGACGAGTAGGTTCACTATCAGTGATAAGGTTACTTAATGTGACAATTAGACCCATTGTCAGTGACAAAGTTGGGTAGAGTTTGATAAGAAGATAGATTAGTGACGAGTAACCCTATTGTCAGTAATACGATTAGGTAATAATAATAATAATAATAATAATAATAATTATTATTATTATTATTATTATTATTATTATTATTATTATTATTATTTATTTTAACTGGCATGGTTAAGACCGTAAGGCCTTCTCTTCCACTCAGCCAGCAAAAAGTAGGCTATATATATATGATCACAATAAATTGAGTTATACATCTTTATTACACAACTTTTAACACTTCAAAACACACACACTCTTTGACTCTACACTATACCACACGAACATACCCTCACAGGAAACAGAACAAGAGGCGCCAAGACCAACAACGACCAGTTCTGAAGATGACTCATAAATAGGTCGAAACATGTAAACGAGGTACTTTGAAGTTTAACACAGGAACGTCTTATCATACATATTCCAAATTGAGTTAGATAAAAGTTATGTGTATACAAGAGTTACTTATGAATTAAAACAGTAAAATACAGTACTATGAAATATTAATTAAATAATGAGATACAAACTGTAGTAAAATTAAACTAATATACATAGAATGTTAATATATTTCAAATAATTCTAGGTAAGATAAAATGAGGAGACAGATTAGTGACAAATAGCTCCACTGTCAGTGACAAAGTTAGGTAAGGTTTGATAAGGAGGTAGATTAGTGACAAGTACCTCCATTATCAGTGACAAGGTTACGTAAGGCTTGAAGGAGAGACACCAGTCACAATTAGCTCGATTGTTAGTGATTAAATTAGGTAGAGTTTGATGAGAAGATAGATAGTGACAAGTAGTCTTAGTGTCAGTAATAGGATTAGGTAAGGTGTTAGATGAGGAGACAGATTAGTGACAAACGGCCACACTGTCATCTTCAGCTCTCGGCCAGTGCGTGCGGTACTGCGCGTTCAAGTCTAGGCGTGTGAAAATAATCTATTTAATACCCTCGAAACTTATTGCCGTACCACTAACCAAACAATGCCGAATCCCTCTTAATAATGCAAGGTTTTTTCTCAATATTTTTTTACATTTTTACAAATGGCCAAAAAGCCTAAAAGCAAGTGAAATCAGATTACCTGTCTCTCTGTATACAATAAAAATAAGGATTACTTCTTAACATAACCTACCAACTGTCAGCTTCAAAATAAGTTCTCGTTCAATGTTCTGCAGTAAATGGTTCCAGAGTTCTGAGCGCTGAAAGAGACTTGTTTTTATAAAATACGCTGAATTTGTTGCTCAATAATACGAAAACCGTTTGACTTTCGATAGTATATTTTTGAAAATGCATTCCCCTCAGCACGTTGTATCAATAGGGAAAAAATTAGAGAAAAAAATACGAGGTTTTTTACTGATCGATTTCATATATGGAATTGCCCGTACAATTTAAAGATCAATTAGATGAAATTATCGCTTTATATGCCGTGAAGGCGTTTGGGGGGCATGGAGGTAGAACCCATACTTTCTTACCTCGGCACTACAATCAGACGCTGTGGTCGACACTACGCTCCGACTGCGTTTTCCTCCCCCCCCTCCGGAAAGACCCGGATCGCAATTTGATAGAAGACTGAATGAACATACGGAAGATATGGTAAAGAGAAAAATCTCTTGATCATTCAGGATTGAACTCGGGACCTACATTGTCATTAGCATAAACGAAATAGCCTATACATTTGCGTTAGTATTTAGCAGTGCACATTCCTGTACTGAATAATTTGAGTCCTTGCAGTGTGATACGAAGCACGTCAGCCTCCTATTTTTTGTGTATTTCATGCAGGTATCACATTATCTGTTTTGCTCAGTACCCGCGTCTGTCTGACAGGAGTTGCCGAAATTCCCCCGTCTTGTGACATACGTTTCTCATTTTAAATAGGATAAATGCGACTCGACTTTCATTACTTTCTTCTCAATGCCATCTCTGTCTTCTCTATCCCGCCTTTCTCTCTCTTTCCCTCCTCCAGCCGTTCTTCTTTCGACAAGTTTCATGTCCCCACCCCGTCTTGTCTTTCACCCGTGGGAGCAGTAAGTGCTTATTGCTTCATTCTTATATCGCATTCCTGTCATATTAAATCTTCGTAAATTCAGATTGAAGTACTCTTGCCTGTATAACTGCTTTTACTGTCGATGAAGATGACGTTCCTTTATCATACCATTTTCTGTCACGATACCTAATATAATTAAAATGGTCCTAAATATTAACATTACAACTTAAAAAAATACCGTAATTAAATTCACTTAAGAATACCAACATTCTAGTGTTACAATGAAAACTAAGTGATAAATTACCTAGGACTAGTTTCGACTTCGTGTTAGTCATCCTCAGAACTAGTGAGATCCTAGCTTCTTCCGGTTTATTCAGTTGTTTTGCTTAGAGTTAGGAAGTTGGTACCAAAACTGTTAGGTTGTGTGAGATTGGACTATATCTCTACCAAATGAAACTCTCAATGTCAGTGAACCAGAACGACAAACATGTGCTTCAATCGTCCACCGTCTTAGAACAAGAAATAATAAACGAATAATATAAAAATAGTACATTATGCAACGAGCCTATAATAGTAGTAATTAAGACGCGAGTATGTTTATTTATGAAACGAAAACAAGCGAGTTTCATAATTTTTATACGAGCGTCTTAATTCCCATTACAGGCAAGTTTCATACGACTTTTTATGCTCGACCATATTTCTAACTTGAAATTATTCATAAGTATTCATGTTATAGTTATGTAAGTGAGGAGCGGAACTGACCTGAATTGTGAGATGTGCGCAGACGCGAAAGTATTAATTTTTTCCGAGGCACGAATGTCATTGACCTTGATATAATCTAGAGAATAACGTGAACATTAGTCTTGATATAACCTGGAAATTGATTTAGAATTTAAAAACGAGATGAAAAATTGAATTTATTTAAATATTATTTACAATTAGCGCTAATTATTATAGTAACAGTATTGGATTTCCAGCCTCCGTGACTTTTCGCTGATTGTCTTTCGATTGCATATCCGAGAATAATCGATACTTGCTGTTTTATAATGGTACAATGGTGATTTCTCATTGGCAACAATTGAACAACTGAATTATAATGAATAGGTGTACTTTAATGAGGTCCATTAAAGGGCTACTACCAGGTGTATAATTACTACATTTCGGCATGGTCGAACATAAACAATAATAACTTCGTAACTCTCAATCTAAAATAATTTACCCATACATATAAAAATAACATACGAAGTATACAATTATGATTGTAGCCTCATTACAACAAATATTAATGAACTCTTTCACTTTGCCAAAAGAAATACTTCTTTTATGTTCAGGAAAAAAAATATTTGTACTCTGAAAATATGCGTTCTACGTCACAAGACGTTAGTCGAGCAAATCTGAAATATGATACAGTATAGGCCTATCTTACTATCATCAGGTGAATAACTACTTTGTGAATCTAATAGTGTATCTCATATGTGGCACATAATATTAAACCCATAATTGTTTTCAAGAAAATTTAACGGAGAATAATACGGGAAAAAATAAACATGTTACACACACCTGTTTGCATAATTTAATAACGGATGAGTTTACTTTTTTAGAATCATGCATAATATTAACATTACATAAATAATACAATAATAATACCTCTCTTTGTTCAAAACATAAACTATTAACATAAATTAGAAATATTCTTCAAACTATTCACGACTCTACACAGCTCCACAGAATGATACTACCACCACCACCACCACCACCACCACCACCACCACCACCACCACCAACACCACCACCACTCTTGATATTACTCTTTCTACTACTATTATTGCTACTACTTGTATTGTTGCTATTACTATTATTGGGAATATTACTGTTGGTACTACTACTGCCACTACGTCTATTGCTAATATATTACAATTTCTACTACTACTACTACTACTACTACTACTACTACTACTACTGCTACTGCTACTGCTACTACTACTACTACTGCTGCTGCTACTACTGCTGCTACTGCTACTACTACTACTGCTGCTACTACTACTACTACTACTACTACTGCTGCTGCTGCTACTACTACTACTGCTGCTGCTGCTACTGCTACTGCTGCTGCTACTGCAACTGCTGCTGCTACTACTGCTGCTGCTGCTACTACTGCTGCTGCTGCTACTACTGCTACTGCTGCTACTACTACTACTATTACTACTACTACTACTGCTGCTACTACTGCTGCTACTACTACTATTACTACTACTACTACTACTGCTGCTACTACTACTATTACTACTACTACTGCTGCTACTGCTGCTACTACTGGAACTACTGCTGCTGGTACTACTGGAACTACTACTGCTGCTACTACTGGAACTACTGCTGCTGGTACTACTGGAACTACTACTGCTGCTTCTACTAATGGAACTACTACTGCTGCTGCTACTACTATTACTACTACTACTACTACTACTACTGCTGCTACTACTACTATTACTACTACTACTACTACTACTGCTGCTACTACTACTATTACTACTACTACTACTACTACTACTGCTGCTACTACTACTGCTGCTACTACTACTATTACTACTACTGCTGCTACTACTGGAACTACTGCTGCTGGTACTACTGGAACTACTACTGCTGCTTCTACTACTGGAACTACTACTGCTGCTTCTACTACTGGAACTACTGCTGCTGCTACTACTGGAACTACTACTGCTGCTACTACTGGAACTACTGCTGCTGGTACTACTGGAACTACTACTGCTGCTTCTACTACTGGAACTACTACTGCTGCTGCTACTACTGGAACTACTACTACTACTGGAACTACTACTACTACTGGAACTACTACTGGAACTACTACTACTACTACTACTACTACTGGAACTACTGGAACTGGAACTACGTTGATTTGTATTGTTGATAATTAGGGATCTAATTTTAGGTGCTAAAAATGGGGAAAATATTTACTTTTTATGTACTAAAAATCGGGAAAATGTGTAACAAAAAGGAATGTTTAATTATGTTTCAATTATTTTATGTGAATATAAACAATATGCAGTACTTACCAGTATAAATTACCCTTTCTCGCCAACTGCTGAAGAATTGCAGTATACAATGAAATTCATCCTCAAGTTGTTCATCACAAATGACTGACGATTATCGCGGAACACTGCCTTGTACTGGGAAAAAGAGCCCTCTGGCCATTGGAAACGAAAACAGAGGCAGCTGATGTTTATGAAATTATAATTGCTTCCAGAATCAGCGTTACGATAACTTACAAGGCACTCCTAAATGACACGTCACCGTTTATGTGTGTTACAGTACAATTTTTTAGTGGTGACACCTCATTCGGGTGATGATTAATCTGAAATAGGCTTTTGTCGAAAATTATTTCATTAAAATTTAGTTTTGGTGTGTTTTTAATGTGAATATTTGAAAATATGCATTTACATTAAAAAATTCGAAATACGTGTTTTTATGTGAAATAACATTTAAAATGTATACTCAAGTGATCTTGACTGAATCTTGAAGCACAATTACGAGTTTCTATTACAGTGCAAATAAAATATTTATGTACCTAAGAATCCTAGCCCTATTAATAATAGGCCTACTACTGTTGATACTCCTGCTACTGCTACTACTTCTATTGTTAGTATATTTCTATGCTGCTACTGTTTCCACTGTTCCGCAACTAGTAATATTGTTGTTATTGCTATTATCCCCGCTGTACTTACTAATCTCGCCGGCCATACCCCTTCTTTTATTCCTCATAATACTCCTCCTGATATCATTGCTCATTCTGTAATACATTGCAGCATGTTTTAATGTGTGACTATTTCCAGGTAGGCCTACTTAATTTCTATTACAAATTAAACATATTTCATACAAATTGTTTAAAGAATTACCAGAAAGTTCCCATTTCGCTTGTAGAAAACCTGAGAAGAGATTCTAAATCTAATATGTAACCTTTCCATATGTGTTTTCTCGAAGGAATCCTCAATTCCGTATAATATGAAAAGGTCAGAGTGGAAATGTTATTGATATCGCGTGCTGTGTGTCCTTTATTGCATTGTAGTGTAGTCTATTGTTCTGGTTCGGCACGTGTTCAAGAAACTTGACCCAGAAGAGACACGCCCTTTCAATATCAATATTAGTGCTTGCTCTCCTATAAACACATTGATATATTGTTATCTTCGAAACTAATGGTTAGTTATACATCTTAAATACGTTCGTGTAAATATAAGTATCCCTCTTTGGGACGCATTTGAGCTTCACAATGAGACGGTAACCCAAAGTAGTGTTTATTTAATTTTTTTACGTCCAGTACATTTGTCCATTGAAGTGTAGTTTGACCTAAAGCTGTCAGTTCCTTGTGTTCGTCAAAATTCGTTAATTGCCTTTCCAATTTATCATAAACTTATTTTACATCAGAACACCTCGATAGACATTACCATTGTACATCTAAATAATATGGACTCTTCATTGCACTCGTAATGGATGACGATGATGTTGGAGAACTTTTGAAATGTCACCGGGAACTAGGAGAGCCCGGAGAAAATCTGTATGTTGTCTGGACCACGGACTTGTCCAACACAAGTTAAGGGAAGAAGACGGTATGGCTAAAATTCACAAAATCGGACAAAATGAGATAGTTTCACAGATATTTTAAATTATGTGTTTATTTATTTTTTCTGTACTTATTGTTAATGTATATAGATCAGTGTTACATAACTGGCCACGATTATTTAAAAGATAATTTTATTTTATTCTACAATTTATATAATTATGTCCACAAAAATGTCAGTTCTGTAACGTCTCAGTACTGACAAAAACTAATTATTTTGAATTTGTTATCCCTTACATCTCATGTTGAATACTAGATTTAAGATTATGTTGAATTTGCACACTCTCATATCTCACTGCTAACATAAATCTGCATGACACATTTTACTTATTTTTACAGAATTTAACAATCTCAGAACTGGCTGGTAATAAAAGTTCTCGCCGGAAAACAGATACGTATGTTTTTCTTTCTCTAATATAAAAATTACAAATTACCCTTTCACTGCATACTCCTACCAAACAACTGAAGAGCCGTTCTGGACTCTTACAGTCATCCGGTGGATACTTATATCCAGGGGCGGATTTCGAAGGGGGGCTGCGGAGCTGCAGCACCCCCAGACATTTGTGGTTCTTGTCTCGTTTTATGTTGTGAAATACATTTATTATACAGTCTTATTTAGCGGCTCGAATTTAAAAAAAAAATTCGCTCTCATTGGCATGCACGCAGTCGTTAGTAAAGTCACTTCCTCCCCTGGTGCTGCCAGAGCGAAACCAGAGACAAGGACTATAGGGTGAAGCCACTTCCTCCCCTGGAGCTGCCAGTCTCGTCTGAAGCTTTGCGCGCTAGTTTTACCCCTCCCCCTGCTAGCCCCTTGCCACGAATCCAGAGTTTCCAGGAGCTGCAAAATTTGCAGCAGTTTGTCAGTAGCGCGCAGTTTTAAATACATTTTCTTTAACGTTGTGAGTATAACAAGTGCGACAATGTTTAATTCTGTACAATATTTACAGTCTATTCAGTTCAGCACCTTAACAATTCAGGAGAAATGTGAAATTAAGTGCCCATCAGTTGAATCTCATAATGGAAAGAGCCACTAAACAAAATAGCCTACAAAGCTCGCATATTTTTCGCTAATATATCCAGTATCCCTGCTTTCTTCTCTCGGTCTCCACACAGTCTATATTAAATTAATGTGTTTGGAAAACAATTCCATCAGCTGGGGCAACAACATGGAGTTTTAAATAAGAATAGTAAATGTTGATCATGAGAAGAAGGAGCCATTGCTAGAATGTTTTCAAACCATAATGGAATCTGAAACATCTAAAAACATCACAATAAATGAGGCAAGCGCCCTGAAGATCCCGAATTCAATTTTTGGCTCAGTTTTTTTCATTTATTGATGTATCATGTAGATATATTATACAACCTACTACAACATCGCCAGTTAGATATTTCTAAGGTTCAATTTTGCATATAAAAAATTAAATTATGGTTTATTTAACGACACTCGCAACTGCAGAGGTTATATCAGCGTCGCCGGTGTGGCGGAATTTTGTCCCGCAGGATTCTTTTAAATGCCAGTAAATCTACTGACATGAGCCCGTCTCAGTTAAACACACTTAAATGCCATCGACCTGGACCGGGATCGAACCCACAACCGACTATGCTACCGAGGCCGATTCTGCATATCAAGCTTTGTTAATGCCATACAGACAATACGGAACAGTGCACAGTTGAGGAGCGAGATCTGTGAAAATTAAAACCCTAAAAAGCGTCGTAAGGTCGAAGGGATTCAGACAAGGGTTGCGGCAGCCAAGGAAGTGTGTGACCTCATTATCACACAAGCTAACACCCGATTCCAGTCCATAGATCATCTGATATTATCTTCTCTTCTGTGTCAAGAAAAATTTGAATGCTACAAAAGCTCATTTCCTGAAAATGAACTAAATGTATGTGTGGAGCTTTTCCCAATGCTCGATAAAGACGAACTAAAAACGTAACTCACTGTGTTGTATCAGAGACAAGAATTCAGAAATATCAGTGACACAGTCAAGCTCTTGCAGTTTCTTCTATCTGAGAACTTGCAGGTCTCATTTTCAGAAGCTGTGAAACTACTACGCAAAGCTATCACCACACCAATGACAACTTCCTAACCAGAACGTTGCTTTTCTTGTTTGAAGAGAGTAAAGTCCTATCTTAGAAATACGATGAGAGAAGAGAAACTGACCGCATTAGCTATGTTTTCCATGTAAAGACTATGTTAAACGACATATCGGATTCTAATAAGATGATGATTCAAAATTTTTCAACCTACAAGACAAGGCGCATGGAACTAATCTTTAAAAAAATAAGTTGCTTGCTTTATTTGTGTATGCAGTCCCTCTTAATTCAATACCCACGAGCCGCCACTGCTTATATCGCTTGTAGTATGTGGCACAGAACTGACATTAACTATTAGGGACTGATTTAAATAATATTTAGAGCGTTAAAGAAACATTCAATGACTTTCTTTTGTAATAAACTAATAAATGACAGGGGAATGCTAACATTTAATCCTATAAAATATTGTGTTTCACTCTATTAATTGCTAAATGACAATAAAAATGCTTTTGAAGATGTAGTTAGGACACGTCACAGAACTATTTCCACACTCGGAGTGCTATATGTTTTAATCACAATCGTCCAAATAATAATTAAATTACAACATGATGGTTGTCATCGTTTTAGTAGGTAAAATTCTATAATTTCCAGTCAGTTGCACAATAAATTTCAAGGATATATTTTGGCCAATTTCGTGATTTCTAGCCGTATAATTTGATTTTTTCCCAATTTATGCATATTTTAAAATTTTTTATGTATGAATATTATTGCTGCAATAGTATAAATTCTAGATTGGATTTTGAAAAAAAGAAATTGGTGCCCAAATTTAAAGAAAACAAAAGAATACGAGGATAGTACAACTAACTAAAATGGTTACATCTCAATCATTTAAAAAATTAATTAAAAACTCCTCGATATTTTACTTCTAAAACCACATTCTTTAAAATGTCTGCAGTGAAATTTCGATATTGGCTTTCCAAATCTTAAGATATACGATTACATTTTAAGCATATATTCTATAGGTATTTGTATGGAAAAGAAACGTTTCCAAACACAGTAAAATTACAAATTTCTGTTTTAGAGGAAAGATCTCTAATAGCTTAAGGAATGTGTGTTCCAAATATTATACATGTAGCGTTAATAGCTCCGAAGATATGTAACTTGTTGTATGGGAATTAAAAAATTGAAGTTACGGGGAATTGCAATCAAAGTTTACCGTCATTTAGAAACTCTATGCATCAGAGGTTTAAAATTGACGTTATAGCAGCTGACAAGCCATAAATGCGCGTTAAATTTTGTTTATCGCTAATATATTTTTCACATACCAAAAATTATTTTAAAGCGAACATTTTTTTTTCTAGAAGAAATAGCCTACTGCTTTTCCATCATATTTATCCATCTTTGCCAATTAAAACCCTGGTGTTTAAGTACAAAGTTATTTTGGTTGGTCATGGTAGATGGGAAACTCCGTATTTCTCACATATCGAAGTGTACTTTAAAGCAAAAAAAAAATCTACTTGTTTTCCACGATATTGCAACCATTTTCTCTCCTTAAATTCAGGATGGATCGGTCGAGATTTGAACCGGAGCATCCTGACTTATAAGCTAGCACTGAGCTACTGTGGCATTCTACAATAAAATAGGAAAGTATCGATGCTATCTGCGCTAAAATCATTCTCCTGTACACATTTCACTTTTAAGTTCATGTGATCGTAATTTTATAGTTGGCTTATTGTGCCTCTGAATAGACGTATGTAACCGATTCAGTTTTGATACTTTCCCTCTCTTTACGAGTCTATGCATGTGTGAACACAACTCTAGTAAGCTGCTATATCTTTCCGTTCCAAAAACCTTTACAGTAATGCATTTCATCCTCGGTTTATAAATAGCAAGAGTAATCGATTGGAGGGATTGCTGTGGAAATTTCCTTTGTCTCAAGGAAATTGCAGTGGATAATAGATGCCGCTTTGAGTTTACATTCGCTTGAAATTGTATTTATCGAGTCAGTGTCTCGCCATCTTGTACGTCAATAAGTTATCGACAGGTTATCTTTGTCTAAATATGTATACACATTTCCAGTTTGTGGCAGTGCACGAGATAATACAGGGTGTCCACATGAAACCTTTACAACTTCAGATGTAAATAACAAATTATTGAGACACGATAACTGGATGCGGTTTTATGCATTCAATCAGAAACTGTCAAAGTTTTTAAAGGAATTTTAGTGAAATCTGACAGTGAAGGAGATAGCACAATCTTTATCTAGCCACGATCAGATGCATAGGTGCAACGTCACCTCCGGACCCAATATGGAAAAGTGCCGCCATCATAGCCAACCATCCTAGAGTGGCACCGAATATTTATGGAGATAGAGAGTGTGCTGCGAAAAAAGAGCTGATGACGATTCTCTTCTCTATTGGGCCCAGAAGTGACGTTACACCTGTATATATGATCGTATCTCGATAAAGCAGGATACATACTGTGCATCAGCTGATGTGTCCACATCTCCTTCACTGTCAGATTTCATATTTCACCAAAATTCCCATTGACAGTTTCTGATTAACATTGCAGAAAACTGCATCCTGGTATTGTGTCTCAATAATTTGTTATTTAAATCTCAAATTGTAAAAGTTTCATGTGGACTTCCTGTAGTATAGTCGTCGCTTGCAAACAAAATTCGTGTGGTAACATGTGCAGCCACAAAACTGGCGGTTCCGGGTTCAAATTTTTTCTAGAAAAGTAGAGATTTATATCTTTACTAATAATGGAGAAGGTAAATAGTTCTAACCTACAAAAAATTTTGGCGCAGAATAAATTTTACAAATTAGATATGTCGTTAAATGAAGTATAGTCCGGATCAGCTTACTTAATACCCTAAGGGTGAAACCTAACCATTTTCCCCCCATTACTACATAATGCTAGTGCAGCTATGGGGACTATGAGCAAAGTAGGGAGGGAAGGTTCCTATTCACCCCACATTCGTTTGATTGACAGGCGAGGGGTAACGCAGTTGTTTTGCTAAGTCAAGTGCAGTGGTGGATTCGACACACCTTGCTCATCAGTAATTTCTCCGCTCTTATTTCTTGTTTCAAAATCTTTACAGTATTTTGTTTATAGGAAGTACACGTATCATACAATAATTATGACGGCCACCTACTGTCATTAGGCAAGTTATATATTTTTCAATTGTATAACTACTCATTTATCATGTGCACGAAACATTCTTGAACTGCCTTTTAATCGACATAATAAAGTATTTCTTTTTTAAAAACAATAAAGAAAAAAGCAAAGCTCCATTGTCATTTAACTGCACAATATTATTAAAAGATACAATGCTCAACATAATAAATTGTTTCTTTTTAAAACCAATAAAGTAAACCAATAAAGTAACTAAGCTCCATTGTCATTTAACTGGAAAACATATTAAACACAATATAATGATCAACAAAATCAATTGTTTCTTTTTATAAATACTAAAGAAAGTGAAACTAAGCTCCACTGTCATTTAACTTTAAAACATATTAAACAAAATATATTAGATATGAATGAAACGAAATACTACTGTAGGCCCATACTGCTGGTTTTCATTTTTTTGTTGTTGATTGCCCTCGAAATGTTTTGTTATTAACTAAAAAGGATATATTTGGCTCTAAAATAGAACAACTCAACCGTAATACTGAAACTAAATGCATGTCTGTGATCCTAGACCTGGAGATAGTTTTGGTCATATTCATTTTGAAAAGAAAAACAGCTCACAACAGTAAGTTGAGCCAAATAGATACCATACGCATTGAAAATGTGCGCAGATTAGGGAATTGCTCCTCTGGTAGGTATTTAAAGAGATCTAATCCATTTTTTCCTAAACACTTTAGTGGCGTGCTCTTTTGCATCTCTATAGTGGTTCTAATGCTTGGGTAACATCAAATACAAATGGATTATTGAACAGACACATCTCCATGTCCATTGCAGTTACTTCTCAAAATCTTTTTTGGAAAGAGAACGCATCAAGTTGGCCTAATATGCACTCAAAGTTTTAAGTAAGTTCAGTTCCAGATACTTAATAAAATAATAAGTATCTAAATTCTGAAAATACCATAAACATATCTTGTGTCGTATCTTTTCACAAATATTACGAAAATAGCTTTTAAATTTGTAAATAAATACTTGTAAGATCACCGAAGTCCGCTTTATGCTTCCGATCAAAGTGGCGTTTAATATTGAAGCGTTTTATTTGCGCAATTTTAAACCCACATATTAAGCAACAGACTTTCTCCTTTTTGTAAGTAACAAAAAATTATTTCTGTCACTCTTCCTGAAACTGACGTCCCGAGATCGAAGCCATACCCGCCACTGAATGAAGCGTGTCTAGAGAAGCACCAGGCGGAGGAGAGGGTCGGTGGAGTGAGATAAGGTGGCTTTGAGTGCAGTGGCCCTTCGGAGCCATTTTTCCCCATGATTGTGCTAGTGGATTATGGTGATTTTCTAGTTTGAAGCTTGGATTTTCTTTTGCAAACTTCGTTTCGAATTTTGATACTGAGAAATACTACAACTGGTAGTGATTTTGTAACTGGTATGTTGGCAGCAGGAACAGCTGTAGTTGGTAGTGGAACTTATGAAAATTCAAATTGTTCTAGATTTCTGAAAGCTCGTGAAATTCGAACATAATTAATTAATATCAGAATTATATTAATACATAATAGTTATTTTGTGTTGTGGTGTGGTTACAATTCAAGATTATAGTGAGATAAGTGTGGATAAATATAACATGTGATGTGATACATGCACTTGGGTGATCGATAAAAAAGGCACATGGAGACAGAACTAAAATAGCAAAATTATTAGGAGTAAGTATTCTTAAACATATATTTTGATGTGGCATTCGATTTTCGGATTTTGTACTAATCCATTCACGTAATGAAAGAAAATACATTTTTAGGTTAGGTCTCGTCAATCGTAAACTATTTAGTCAAAGTAATGAATTTCATGTTGTCAGACAAAATACATTTTAATATTAGATCACATTAATCTACTAATTTCCAACACAATGTACGAGAGGTCCACGTGGAATATATAGGCCTACTCTTTTACAAATTATTGAACCAATTAGAAAATACCTCCCACCAACATAAAGATGAGATGTAGTTTAGCAATACATCGTTATTGCTAATAGTATAAAACAATTCATGTTTATTTCAACATCCTTAATTAAACCTTTTCTAATTTAATTAAACTAGTCCGCAAACAAACCTCAAATGATATGTACATTTGTTAATACACAGTAATAAAAGTAAATAGGTATATTATATTCAAATTTTTTGTGCATATATGTCTCCAGTATAATACAACTAGCAGAAAATAGCAACAATATTGAATCATATAATATACATCCATATCCAAAATATTTTACTTTTTATTACTTTGTTTAGGCTACATTTTCCGAATATACAAAATAAACTTTAATTAAATTTTGAAATTAAATTAAACAATTAAGTAAGGGATAAACTAAATAGTATTATATTATTATTATTATTATTATTATTATTATTATTATTATTATTATTATTATACATGTCATTGTGATTTTACTCTCTTTGGTGATATCTGGTATTAGTTGGCAACACTGAAGAGAAGGTCAATTTAGCCTTTTAGGAACTGCTCTTACGTGATCCTCACTATACTATCTATGCTTTAAAGTTCCAGTTGGAATAAACGAATATCAGTGTTTTTACCTGCATGTATGTTTCAGGCAAATATTTGTGTTAAACCACATTGATTAACTGTATATAGATCTACTTGTATTTGAAGTTGAGCGGTTGTAAACTAAACGCAAGAGACAAATTGGGTCATTTCGCGGTACTGTGTGCTGTATTTGATATGCCGCGGTAGCATGCCGATAGAAACCACGCATAGCAGAGTTCATGTTACGTTTCATTCTAAATTTCATACACGAATGGCTGTCAAATTCGCTAGGCCTCATTCCTCTCGATTTCTTTCTGTGGAGTTGTTGAAGGACTTAGTGTTTATGAAAGTTAGGATTGATACAAGAGGAAAACTGTTAAGATGAATTTTCTTTTTGAAGATCACATAAGGAATTATACTCGTAACCTAGCATTTGCTGTAGGCTAGATCATTCGTTATTTCGTGAAATTATCTGCGCATCAGGGGAAGGATAAAGTGGACTGGGAAGCTTTCCTTCCTAGCCACATTTCCACTTGCAGCTAGCTAGCTCACTTTCCCTCACCATGAGGTTCTTATTTACGGCGCACGAATGCATTTGGTTTCAAGAGATAACGAATGGCATATATAATAATAATAATAATAATAATAATAATAATAATAATAATAATAATAATAATATAATGGCTTTATTTAACTTGGCAGAGTTAATCTCCGCCTATGTCCTTTTCGCTTACAGTAAGACACTGTGTATCAGTGGTAGATTTTAGGCGACCAGTGAGAGCCGAAAGTTCCTAAAAGCTATTATTTCTGCCTTATACAGTCCGTCACTGAGCAATGCTTACCTTTCTGTCTACTCGAAACATTATTCTCTTGAGGGAAGGTGGAATGAGGAGTTAAAGGGATAGTCTGCAGTGACTCGATTGAAGTATTAACGCCCAGGCCTGGTATACAGAGTGTTTCCGAATTTGTGTACAAGTTGCAGTGTCCAGTCGATCAGTCCTAGTGAAATTGAGGAGTACAAGAGAGCGGAATAAGCAGACCTGATTTTCGAATATGGATGAGCCAATGGAAACAGTAGACAAGCTCACAGATTGTATCGGTACAAGTACCTACGTAGGAGACATCCTGCCCATACCATCTTTCCACGACTGTTCCAAAAGTTAAGAGAAGGAGGGTACATGGTGCCAAATTACATCACATATTCATTTTGTATGAGGTCTCGCCCACCTCACTGAATATTACACGGCTACTATGAAGTTGCCAATATGTATTATTACTATTTAATACGAGAAAAATTCGTACCGGCACCGGGAATCGAACGAAGGACCTCTCAGCTCTGCGCGCTGAGCGCTCTTTCCAACTGAGCTATGCCGGGACACGATCCACGGCGCCGGCCGAACCCCTCTCGTAATGCTTTTACGGCCTTATTACCTGCATTTGAGACGATACAAGTCATATATGCTGGAGCGCATATTTAAATGACTTTGTGGCCATATTCAACATCAGTTCGTGACAACTGCTAACAGTTAATACATCACATATTCACACATGAGGTGGGCGAGACCTCATACAATAGTAATATACGTTACAAGAGCGGTATGTTGACGTTTTCATGGTCGAGGAAAAGATTGAAAAAGCGAAACGTAGTTGAGCTTTTTTAATTTCCGAGAACATGAAAACAAACATACCGCTCGTGTATCGTACATTATTTTGTGCGAAGATCGTTTATTACATACCTGAAAGACGAATTTCTAATTAGTTGCAATGAAATCTCCATGTTGGTTTCTGTTTAATGACTGCAACTTCGGAAAACCAAAATATCTTTCTTCAACATTGTTGCTATAAAATGTTTTCTGTGTTTACTATACTCCAGCAGGCCGTGATATACGTCTGTCTTCCCCCCCCCCAGTCTATAAATGCGAACTTAAAACAAATGGTAAGGATATGTAATGATTTATTTTTCATTTTAATATTTAACAATATTATTTATATAACATATTGCAATAATAACATCGGCATCTGGAATCTTGTTGATTTTTTCACGGCTTCCTTAATGTTACTTGTATCAGGAATGCAATAAGTTTCGTGGAGTAGTAGACTTTACTTAATTTTTGCAAATATTTAAAAACAATAATTAACATTGCAATTTAGGTGAAATTGCAGTGGTAAGTTTCCAATTTATAATTATTACTATGTTAAACGTCTCTAAAAATAATATGTTAAAAGCCTAAAGCAGTAAAATGAATGTCGCGCTTAAGCGGTAAGAAGAGGGAAATTGTTATGTGTGTTACGTTGGGAATACTGAATGTGGCATTTCACACTTACCGCGTATTGGTTCTATGCGGAAAACAAGCAAATACACACGATCTCGCACAAAATGAATATGTGATGTATTAACTGTTAGCAGTTGTCACAAACTGATGTTGAATATGGCCACAAAGTCATTTAAATATGCGCTCCTGCATATATGGCTTGTATCGTCTCAAATGCAGGTAGTAAGTCTGTAAAAGCATTACGAGAGGGGTTCGGCCGGCGCCGTGGATCGTGTCCCGGCATAGCTCAGTTGGTAAGAGCGCTCAGCGCACAGAGCTGAGAGGTCCTGGGTTCGATTCCCGGTGCCGGTACGAATTTTTCTCGTATTAAATAGTAATAATCCACACAACTATTTTTGTTTATAACTTTCGACTCAGTCATTTCCGGATCATGGTTCCTTCTCTCTAATTGATACATGTACCCTTCGCCATCATCCCTGAAAATTTGTAACACCAATTCGCAAACACCCTGTATATCTTCTGTAAATTAACAGCGGCGCAGTGCAAATGCGTCAGCATGCTGAGCACCACACTACAAACGCAGTTCTTTATTACTCAAACAATCTTGTTTCTTTTGTTTGAAGATTCAATGAACTTGTATCTAACACGAGTAATTTTTTTAGAATCACTCTGTAACTTTGTGGTCTATTGTTGACTTAATCAATATATCAATAGTTCGGACTCTAGCTATATTTCCACTCGCATTTTTTGTGTTATATAATCTTTTTCCTTTGGACTATATATTCACGCATTTAACTGTATTGTAATGACAATTTCGCTTTTATTCAACTCCGGAACGAATTCGAGGCCCAGATAGAGTTTGATGAAACCCTTCTTTGTGCAGTAATAGGATAATCGTGTTCTCGCTTTATTTACTCTCGTGAGCTTGTGTTTCTCTTTTTTGCAAAGCGGAACAAGTAATTACCGCCTTACACATAGGCCGCCCGTGTAACGAACACGTATAAAGTTTCACGCACCCGACTATTTTTCCATCGTTACACATCCAACTTTCTATGTGTTACTGACGTGTTAGGCCACACAGATTTCTTTTTACATTATCGCTTCTGAGTTATTACCTTTAGCTTTCCTTTTTTGCAATATATAAAGTCTAAGCGTTTATTATACAGCGTGTTTTTGAACTCTGCCGACAAACTTTAATGCAGACATGTGAATAAGGATGGGGAGGTATAAATGATTGAGGTCACTCCTCCACAATATTTAGACGTGTACGCGAAATATTTTTAATCAGATTGATTTTAGAAAAAAAATGTGTGCAGACATATTATGTGGAATCAAAGATTTACAGCATCTGAGCTGCAAAATTACGAAAATTAGGAAACTTGTTATTGAGTAATAATTCATACAATTTCTTGCCAGTTTTATCTGACATCTTAGAAAGAGTATTATTCACTATGATTCGGCCATGTGTTTCGTAATTCCACAATTTGATAGAACTGTATTTTCAATTAATAGTGATTCTGGTTGGCTTTCTTGTAAATCCTTGAAAACTTTATCTCTTTTTCACCCTGCACAACAAATTAAATAATTAAAATAATATATTGCTTTATCGTATGTAAGAACTATTTTATTAATATAGATAATTTTTTTAATCCTATTTTAAACTCTTATCTATAAGTATATGTTTGACAAAAAGTCCTTTTCATGTGCAAAATCGAAGTACCATCTGATATTATATACTGTTTTGTTATGTACAGTATTTCAACTGAACAATTGAGGCATTGAGCTTGATATTTTTGCACAACAGCAAAATATTCTTTGTTCCCGTGTTTCTTGGAAATTAGAACGTAACTTATAATTTGTTTGCCATTTTCCATCAATTTACACATCCCTGATTAGAACGCTGTGGCACCGAGTTCAACATTTGCTTACTGTATGTATAATTGTATAGGGTAAACATTGGTAATTTCGTGATAATTTCATGAAAAGTAATTTAAAATGCAAATGTGTAAATATATCCTTATTCCGATTTTTTCATCTAAAAGACGATAACTTGCTGTACAGATCTGGAGACATAAAAGATTGGATACGTTCTTGAATATGTGCCAGAAACCACTTTTACAACTTAAGCTGAAAGGTTGGTTATTTCGTGATAACCTTGGTAATTTCGTGATATTGCATTGATAATTTCGTGAGAGGTAGAAAAATTGTGGGAAAATTCATTAAAGTCAAATGAAATTCTCATTCATTTTTACGAGACTTCAAACATAGTAATTCCGTCTAATATTCATAGCAAGAAAACATAGAAATACATATCATCACATAATAACAATGAAATCAAAGTAAAAATTGAAATTGTAAAGGGATCTTCTTTGCCCTGAAAGGGTGAACACTTTTATTACGGACTTTACTATAGCCTATATTACTAGGGTAACTCCAAAAGTAATGCATAACGTCTGTTTAAAAATTATATTTTTATCCTACAGCTTTGCTATTTTCACAGAATGTAGATGCATCTTTAAGGAACAAAATGTCACTTTTCCACATAATCCCTGTCTCTTTCAACTGCCTTACGTAATCTAGGAACGAGGGCCTGTAGACCAGCACGGTAAAAGTCTGGACCAACACGTCTGAGTCACTCTTGAGCAGCATGCACAAAGGAGTCATCTTCTAACCTCGTTCCGCGAAGGGATCCTTCAGTTTACCAAAGAGATGGTAATCGCAGTTCAGGACTGTAAGGCGGACATTTCAGTGTTGTCTATCCGAATTTTCTGATCTGGTCTGTGGTCTTGTGACTGACATATGGCTGTGCGTTGTCGTGCAGTAGCAGAACATCCTGCTTCTCCCGATGTCGTCGAACACGACTCAGTCGAACTTGAAGTTTCTTGAGAGTTGCAACATACTCGTCAGAATTAATGGTGGCTCCGTGTTGCATGATGTCCACAAGCAAGAGTCCTTCTGAATCGAAAAACACAGTAGCCATAACGTTTCCTGCCGAAGGTGTACTTTTGAATGTCTATTTCTTTGGTGAATTTGCATGATGCCACTCCATTGTCTGCCTCTGTCTCCGGTCCAAAATGGTGGAGCCATGTTCCATCTTCTGTCACAATTCTTACAAGTCATCTAGCACTTATCATTGACACTTAGCATGATTACAAATCAAACAGAAGCTATACTGAACCATTGCGTCTCCATTTTCTTTTTTGTTATCATATCTTGTCTTCACATTTCAAAAATTCATATTGTAATACGTTTTATACTATTTTAAAAATTGTAAGACTTAATGCTCAACAAAATTTCGCCTCAAACAGCTAAGATTTCTATCAGTAAAGCTAAGCCTATATGGCGACTACAGATGTATCTAAAATTCCAAAAACATTTCCTAAAATTTCATGAAGATACAATAAATCTTTGTGCCAAATATTATATGCTTACCTTTAGTAATAAGCCTGTAATGTAATTACAAACATCCACAAAATTTGTACGCCTGAGAAGTCGACGCAAACTTGCTCCCTCCAAACATAAAAGCTCACTGAAGCAACTACAGTAGTCACACAAAGCTTAGCTGTATGTTTCTGGAAACTGGACAACATATGCAATCCCTTGGCGGAAATTTGGATCTCGTACACAATTGGTTAGTTCACATAAGAGCAAAGAAAAAGTATCACGAAATAACCACTGCCACGAAATTACCAATATTTACCCTACGCAGACAATGTTTCTGGAGGGAGAAATGAAGGGGTGGTGTGAACAGTGTCCGCGCGGGAACATATTTCCCATGCCTGCTCTGAGAGGAATTTCGGAGGTTGAATGTGTATGTTTTGAAATGGGGATCCATGGGCAACAAAACTTCCTTTGCAAGTTAGGCGAACAACATGTACTGGGTCATATGAACGATGAATTAGACAATATAATTCTTAGGATCCATTCAGTAATTATTATTATAATCATCATGAATTACAAGCGCACAGCTTCAAATACTTGAGGTGTACTATAAGCAGTAACATGAGCTGCTGCCAGGAAGTCAAAGGGAGGATAGCAATGGCCAAGGAAGCTTTTAACAGAAAAAGGAGAATCTTCTGCTGAACTCTGGAAAAAGAACTAAGGAAGAGACTAGTGAAGTGCTTTGTGTAGACTTTGGAATTGTGTGGGGCAGGAATATGGACATTACGACGAAGTGAAGAGTAACGATTAGAAGCATTTGAAATGTGGATATGGAGAAGAATGGAGTGTGTGAAATGGACAGACAATATTTAAGCTGTGCTAGTAAGTGTAGGTGTATGACTCGGTTAAGAGAGAAGTTTTATGTGATATTCTTATTGAATTTGGTATTCCCAAGAAACTAGTTCGATTAATTAAGATGTGTCTCTGTGAAACGTACAGCAGAGTTCGTATAGGTCAGTTTCTGTCAGATGCGTTTACAATTCACTGTGGGCAAGGAGATGCACTATCACCTTTACTTTTTAACTTTGCTAAACTTGTCATTAGGAAAGTCCAGGATAACAGAGAGGGTTTGGAATTGAACGGGTTACATCAGCTGCTTGTCTATGCGGATGACGTGAATATGTTAGGAGAAAATCCTCAAATGATTAGGGAAAACACAGGAATTTTATTGAAACAAGTAAAGAGACAGGTTTGGAAGTAAATCCCGAAAAGACAAAGTATATGATTATGTCTTGTGACCAGAATATTGTACGAAATGGAAATAAAAAATTGGAAATTTATCTTTTGAAGAGGTGGAGAAGTTCAAATATGTTGGAGCAACAGTAACAAATATAAATGATACTCGGGAGGAAATTAAACACAGAATAAATATGGGAAATGCCTTTTTATTCGGTTGAGAAGCTTTTATCATCCAGTCTGTTGTCAAAAAATCTGAAAGTTAGAATTTATAAAACAGTTATATTAGCGGTTGTTCTTTATGGTTGTGAAGCTTGGACTCTCACTTTGAGAGAGGAACATAGGTTAAGGGTGTTTGAGAATAAGGTGCTTAGGAAATTATTTGGGGCTAAGAGGGATGAAGTTACAGAAGAATAGAGAAAGTTACACAACACAACTGCACGCATTGTATTCTTCACCTGACATAATTAGGAACATTAAATCCAGACGTTTGAGATGGGCAGGGCATGTAGAACGTATGGGCGAATCCAGAAATGCATATAGGGTGTTAGTTGGGAGACCGGAGGGAAAAAGACCTTTAGGGAGGCCGAGACGTAGATGGGAGGATAGTATTAAAATGGATTTGAGGGAGGTGGGATATGATGGTAGATAATGGATTAATCTTGCTCAGGATAGGGACCAATGGCGGGCTTATGTGAGGGCGGCAATGAACCTCCGGGTTCCTTAAAAGCCAGTAAGTAAGTGTAGGTGAAGAAAGAATACTGTTGAATCTGATCAGGGAGAAAAAAGAAAATTGGGTGATTCACTGTCCAAGGAGAAACTACATACTGAAGGATGCACTGGAAGGGATGGTGAACGGGGAAGAAGATCGGCGCAGAAGAAGATGTTAGATAATAAACAAAATTGAGATGAAAGGATCGTATGCGGAAACTAAGAGGAAGGCGGATAATAGTATGATTTTTAACACCCTGTAAAGGAATATATATACTCTTCCTTTGTCCTGTATATATTTGCTGAGATCTCGTCATGTGTTATTTTCCATATACAGGTGGTATAAGACGTTGCCAGTCCTCTGGTGTCAGTATTTACGTTCACCAAATATCAAAATAACGGGTCAATATTTCTCAATTTTTCTGTTTACGCTTCCCACTTGGTTGGGTAGTACATTTTACTCCCTCCCGCCATTTGGAGAAACCCTCCATCAAAAGTTTTGGAGTATGTTACCTCTACGGTAGGATTTAAAAAAATAACAACCCCCTTAAAACTCAGCGTATATGGAAGAGGGAGGGAAAATGATATATTTCCCGTGAGGGTTTGTTGGTTCCGAGTACGGTATGAGAAACAAGTAACATATTGCCACAGACTGTTAGCGAACTGCTTTTCGTGCATTTCAGCGCGGAAGTTAGTCATTTTTTTATCTTGCTCTAATTGGATAGAAGGGTTAATTGAAATGCAATTTAAGGTTTATTCTTACAAAATTTTAATAATCCTGATTATTAAAAGATTAGAAGATTCAATATTCCGAAATTAAAGGACGAGGAAACTAAGCAACATTATCAGGTCGAAATTTCAAATAGGTTTGCCGTATTAGCAAGTTCCGACGATTTTGACGAAGAGTTAGATGTGAATAGCATGTGGGGAAATATCCGAGATAATATCAAAATTGCAAGCTGAACAGAGCATAGGTTATTATGAAACTAAGAAAAAGAAACTGTGGTTTGATGAAGATTGTTGCATGGTAGTAGAAAGAAGGAAACAAGCAAAATTGAAATTCTTACAGGATCCAGTTGAGGTCAATAGAGATAATTATTTCAATATAAGATGGGAAGCAAATCGTACGCTTAGGAATAAAAAGAGAGAATACTTGAAGGAAAAACTGAATGAGGTAGAAACAAATAGTAGGAATAAAAACATTAGAGATTTATATAAGGGCATAAAGGAATTCAAGAATGGATATCAGGCAAGGGTAAACGTGATCAAGGGTGAGAATGGTGACTTGCTTGCAGACGCTCATTCAATCCTGAACAGATGGAAAAACTATTTTGGACAACTACTAAATATACATAGGCCAAATAGAAATGATCGGGACGAAATTGAAATTCAAACTGCTGAGCCATTTATACCCGAACCCACACTTTCTGAAGTCGAAATTGCGATAGAAAATCTGAAAAATAATAAGTCTCCAGGTATCGATCAAATTTCAGCAGAATTAATACAAGAGGGTGGAAGCGCATTATCTAACGAAATTTATAAGCTTGTACTTGCTATTTGGGAAAAGGAAATTGTACCCATAGAATGGAAGAAGTCCATAATTGTACCTATCTTTAATAAGGGGGACAAGACTAACTGTGGTAACTTTCGAGGAATATCACTTTTATTGACGTCATACAAAATTTTGTCCAATATTCTTTTGAGAAGATTAACTCCATATGTAGATGAAATTATTGGGGATCATCAGTATGGTTTTAGGCGTAATAGATCAACTATTGACCAGATATTTTGTATTCGACAGATAATGGAGAAAAAATGGGAATATAAGGGTACAGTGCATCAATTATTCATAGATTTCAAAAAGGCATATGACTCGGTTAAGAGAGAAGTTTATATGATATTCTTATTGAATTTGGTATTCCCCAGAAACTAGTTCGATTAATTAAAATGTGTCTCAGTGAAACGTACATCAGAGTTTGTATAGGTCAGATACGTTTCCAGTTCACTGTGGGCTAAAGCAAGGAGATGCACTATCACCTATACTTTTTAACTTTGCTATACAGTATGCCATTAGGAAAGTCCAGGATTATAGAGAGGGCCTGGAATTGAACGGGTTACATCAGCGTATTGTCTATGCGGATGACGTGAATATGTTAGGAGAAAATCCACAAACGATTAGGGAAAACACGGGAATTTTACTGGAAGCAAGTAAAGGGATAGGTTTGGAAGTATATCCCGAAAATACAAAGTATATGGTCATGTCCCGTGACGAGAATATAGTACGAAATGCAAATATAAAAATTGGAAATTTATCTTTTGAAGAGGTGGAGAAGTTCAAATATCTTGGAGCAACAGTAACAAATATAAATGATACTCGGGAGGAAATTAAACACAGAATAAATATGGGAAATGCCTTTTTATTCGGTTGAGAAGCTTTTATCATCCAGTCCCTTGTCAAAAAATCTGAAAGTTAGAATTTATAAAACAGTTATATTACCGGTTGTTCTTTATGGTTGTGAAACTTGGACTCTCACTTTGAGAGAGAACATACAGTAGGTTAAGGGTAATTGAGAATAAGGTGCTTAGAAAAATATTTGGGGCTAAGAGGGATGAAGTTACAGGAGAATGGAGAAAGTTACACAACACAGAACTGCACGCATTGTATTCTTCACCTGACATAATTAGGAACATTAAATCCAGACGTTTGAGTTGGGCAGGGCATGTAGCACGTATGGGCGAATCCAGAAATGGATATAGAGTGTTAGTAGGGAGGCCGGAGGGAAAAAGACCTTTAGGGAGGCCGAGACGTAGAAGGGAGGATAATATTAAAATGGATTTGAGGGAGGTAGGATATGATGTTAGAAAATGGATTAATCTTGCTCAGGATAGGGACCAATGGCGGGCTTATGTGAGGGCGGCAATGAACCTCCGGGTTCCTTAAAAGCCAGTAAGTGAGTATGTGAGTAGCTTAATATCAAAGACGGACATCTGACCTCAATCGAAATTTAGATAACTGCGGTTTTTTATACAATTTTTCATGCTCTTTCCAGTTATAGTGAAAACATATGCAAAGCCTAACACTATATTTATAAAATAAATTGTGTTAAATATTACAAAGAACACTGTGAATTAAAAAACTGCCTCTAGATCAAAACTATGGAGACGACAGATATCCGTCTTTGATATTAAGCTACTCATATATATATTCAAACTTGAAAAAGTGTTGTACTTATTTAACAATGAATTTAACACATGAACTGGATGATGGACAATTGTTAACTGTAGCAATTTCTGAAAGTGTTTGTTAAGATAATATCAGAATTTCCTTTGTTAAAATCTTAACTACTTGTAAATTATTTTGTAGATGCAGAAATACTGCATTGCCTTTTGATGTTTCTGAAATACAATTGATACTATCCGAAATTGAATTGACTAATCTGAAATACAAATGATACTATCTGAAATTAAATTGACAAATCTGAAATACAATTTATGTTTTCTGAAATACAAATGGAAAATCTGAAATACAATTGATATTTTCTGAAATACAACTGGGAAAATGTGTAGAACCAGGAAAAACATTAAAGCATCACTTATAAGGCAGAGAAGAAGACTAGATAGAAGGCGTATATGGAGAGATTCCAGGAATATCGCAATAGGTCCTTGACATGTTTGCACAAAATCACGTGTAGAAGCTCAGTTCTTAAAGACAATCTGACGCTGTTTGATAGACTGACTCAACAGACATGGAAGCAATGATCTTCAGTTACACGCGCATGTGTGATTAACGATACAATAGATGCAAGTGCAGTTCGGGAATTTATTGATTGCACCTTGTTTTTAAATGACACATTTTTGGACGGGCTGTAGCATGTTGCTATGTGTGTTGGAGTGGGGCAGTGGTGGGGTATTGATCTGACGAGCTCTCCTCTCCTCTCAGCTCCAGGCTGGCAGCTCAGGACAGACAGGCAACACTATGGAATCCTTCCATGACCAACTATAAATCCCGGACCACGGTGTACCGTCAGGTGCTTACGAAGCCACGATACAATAACATGCATGTGTGCGCTCCTTCAGGACGACGGAATCGGAAAATAACTCAGGCAGGCGTGCTTAACATAAGGGGACCGAGGACAGCAGCACTCTGCATGCTATTTCTATAGGAAAGGTCCGACAAAGAAATCGCACAAGGTGTATAAGAAAAGAGCCTCGCGCGCTGCTATTCTTACATTGATTAATGATGTCCTTGCAGTTCTACAGATGAGAATGAAAAATGATTCAATAATTACGAATGGCGTTGAAATACGTAAAAGAAAATACCTGGCGAACTGTATTTATGGTTTCAAGGGAAAAATTGTTCCGGGGCCGGGTATCGATCCCGGGACCTCTGGTTGAACGTACCAGCGCTCTGCCAACTGAGCTACCCGGGAACTCCACCCGACACCGTCCCAACTTTTTCCTTTATATCCACACAACTCGCGTGGGCTGACGAAACGCCAGAGACCCACATCGAGTGCACACAATCTCTGTGTGACTTGGAATTGTGACCCGAAATTATTCAAATCTGCTTTACAGGGAGACTTACCTGAAAGATTAGATTTGCATAATATATACGTCACTGTGTACGTTAACAGCAAACCCTTGTAATTATTCAAATCTGCTTTACAGGGAGCCTTACCTGAAAGATTAGATTTGCATAATATATACGTCACTGTGTACGTTAACAGAAAACCACAATTCCAAGTCACACAGAGATTGTGTGCACTCGATGTGGGTCTCTGGCGTTTCGTCAGCCCACGCGAGTTGTGTGGATATAAAGGGAAAAGTTGAGACGGTGTCGGGTGGAGTTCCCGGGTAGCTCAGTTGGCAGAGCGCTGGTACGTTCAACCAGAGATTCCGGGATCGATAGCCGGCCCCGGAACAATTTTTCCCTTGAAATTATTCAAATCTGCTTTACAGGGAGCCTTATCTGAAAGATTAGATTTGTGTATTTATGGTATTGTTCAGTACAAGTGGGCATATTCTGACAGTTCTGAGTGACTATTACACTTTTACTACGTCATACTACTTTTGAGCAATAAAACTGTACGAAAGGACGTCTTTCAACCAATCATGGCTGCTTATCGCACAATTTTATCGCGTCCCTCGCATTTGTTTATTTTTATCACTACCCTAGCATTTGTTTCTTTGTTTGCCAACATTTCAAACTGCACTGTTCTGGACGTCAAAAAAAAAATTACAGACCACTCCAGTCGTTGCACAGCACTTTCAAATATGACTCGCATTGGCATTCAAGAACAAGGATTAATAAAGATCACTGGTCTTAGCTATGCATCTTCCCTGAAATCCTATTTACAAATAAATGAAGAGCACCATTCAGAAATCCTGAATAAGTTGAAGAATATACCATGTACAGTTTCCCTGGAAAATAATGAGACGATTGAATATTCCTAAGTCTCAGATGTAAGACACTCCGCATGATCGGAGACCAGAGCACTGATACACAAGATAACGAATATTGAGTTACTTAGATTCAGGCTATTTGGTTTGTTACTAGCATCGTTCCGAAATTCACTTCAAAAGCTGCAAAAAAATATGATAATATTACGTAAATAAAAGATAAATATATATATAAATCGTGTAGTTAAATCGACAATGGATCTTCATGACTATATCGACACTCTGCACAGAAAGGAACGCTTTCGTGTCGTTGCAATAGCTCAGACGCTAAGACTTCCGCGTGTTGTGTAGAAGAGAGCGAGTTCGATGCTTAGTCTACATCAACCATTTTTTTGTCTAAATAACGTTGAAATAGCTAAGTAACGTTGAAATAGAGTTTTACAAAATTCTCAGATTAAGTGTTAATGATCACAGACAATACAAAATTACAAGTTATAATATTAAAAACGTTAATCTAATGAATGCATTTATACACACACATATACAATGTAAATGCATATATATTAAGAACTAACAATTAAAATGAAAATAAAAAAAATATTCCTAAGCCACACAGACAAACTTTTACAAAGGTTTAGAGTTCTTAGGCTATGTCATTTGTTAAGTAATTATTACAATATTTTATTAGTAGCTTTTCCAAATGTGTAATAAATGCACTCGCACAAAACAATTTTTGTTAAACGTGTGACTTTGGATTATTTCATTCTCACCCCTTCAGTTGATTTTAACTATTTTATCTACGTGATTGCAATAGTGTTTAATTTAATGTGCTTTCAACTTTATTCATATTATGATTGAATGAAAAAGCACTATTGCAGTTATTGACTAATTACATATATTAATACTAATTATTAAATGCATCTGTTAAGTAACTAATTGCAGTATCTTTTGCAAAATCTTGAATGTTTAAGTTGTCAATAATATTTCTGTACTATATACTATAAGACGTTAAAATAATTTTCAATAGATTTGGGATCCTCTTCTTTATAATCACTGGTTTTAATGAAAAAATATTTTCTTTCTTAGGATATCTACAAGTTCAACTTTAATAATATTCCGAATAGCTTTAATTGCATTATCTGAATTTTATACTTTTCTATTCAAATGTGTTCTATTTCCCTCTTTCATAATTGAAAAAGAGAAGGATAGCCACCTATGCCCACCGACGCCATCGAAATCGAGACGAATTGTGGGATCAAGTTGTTGACACCTGGGAAGATCTCGCCGGGGATTAGAACTTATTCCACAATCTCGTGACATCCATGCCGGACTGACTTAGAGCTGTAATAGAAGCTGATGGCATGTGGACAAGATTTTAAGTTAACAGGTCTCTTTTTGTTTCGCATAATTTTTGTTTGAGGAAGAATACTTTTAACTTCCAAGTAAGATATATATATATATTTTTTTTTTTTTTGGCGAGGTTCAGCTCACTTGTAAGACCCAGAAATTGGGCATAAATTATTCATATTTTTCGACAAATTAGATAGTCGAGGAACTCTGAAGAAATTAATTACACCTCAATAAAAAAAAGTTTTACCTGGGATCGAACACGAGACGTTTCGGTTAAGCAGTGGAACCGACACGCTACTATATGAGCTACCGAGACAAGACAGTGACAGCAGCAGTCTAGAATGTAGATCCCATAGCAGGCATTTGCCATTCGGTACAGAGAAGCAATGATATTTTGTGACCCGAGATATGTTGTGAAATCGTGCCCTTAAATGGCTGTCTTCTTCGTGATCCTTATTCTGGTCATTGTCCTTGTTGTGGTCCTTGTAACAATTCTTGTTGTATTGTCATGAAACTTATCGTTACGTCGATATCGAGTGAACCGCGCTATAGAACTTTAACTTCCGACGACCAAAAGTCGTCTCATTTCTTTTAAGGGTAACTGTACATCGACGAGTTCACTTCCTTTACGCACACGTCCAATATAACATCAACTGAACCACCAACTACTAAAACATTCAAATTTGAAAATTATACTTTCAACAATTGTTCATTTTAAAATTATTAATGTTTATTTTTTATTTCAACTTCGTTAATTAAAACTTTTCTTGTTTATTTCATCATCCCTAATTAATACTTTTCTAACACTTGTTTATAATAGGTTAAGTTATAGCTTCTGCTATATGATATTGTGAATAGTCACGTATCAGAGATTGTTTAATACTAAGATTTATTGAAATTCATCTGTCAAGTGACGTTGATTACTGGGATCCGGATAATTGAAGTGGAATGCAACTTTTTAATAAAAATGAAACTGAATCAACAAAGCCTTCTTGACTAGTAACCGTCCACAGAGTTCAATGAAGATTCCATAGTTGGCACAACTGATAACAAGAAAACAGCTAAACATAACACACTACTGCCATCTAGCGTAATATATTTCAAGACAGTTGTATTTTCGTAAGTCAATGAATATTTTATTGTATTGGAGTACTTCATTACTTCTAATCTTTATATACTTTCTTCTAATCGTGTAATAGTCAATTAAACCCCACTCGAGTTTTGATTTTCTCTAGATAAATAAAAACCTCTAGTGAGATTACTGTTGACTATTACACTCTTACTACGTCATACTACTTTTGACCAATAAGACGGTACGAAAGGACGTATTTCAACCAATCATGGCTGCTTATCGCACAATTTTATCGCGTCCCTAGCATTTGTTTCTTTGTTTGCCAACATTTGAAACTGCGCTGGTCTGGACGTCAAAATATATATATATATATATATATATATATATATATATATATATATATCACTTATCATACCTATGCATCTTCTGAAATCCGATTTACAAATAAATGAAGAGCACCATTCGGAAATCCTGAATAAGTTGAATACACCATGTAGGCCTAAATCAACGAGTTCCACTTCTATTACGCACACGTCCAATATAACATCAATTGAACCACCAACCACATTCAAATTTTAAAATTGTACATTCAATAATTATTCCTTTCAAAATTATTCATTCGGAAATTCTGAATAAGCTTAATACACCATGTAGACCTAAATCAACGAGTTCCACTTCTATCACGCACACGTCCAATATGACATGAATTGAACCACCAACCACATTCAAATTTGAAAATTGTACATTCAATAATTATTCCTTTTAAAATTATTCATGTTCATTTTTTATGTCATCGTCGTTAATTAAAACTTTTCTATCACTTCTGTATATTAGTTCGGTTATGTTATAGCTTCTGCTATATGATATTATGGATAGTCACGTATCAGAGATTGTTTAATATTAAGATTTGTTGAAAATCATCTGTCAAGTGAAGTTGATTACTGGGATTCGGATAATTGAAGTGGAATGTTGCATTTTAATAAAAATGAAACTGAATCAACAAAGCCCTCTTGACTAGTAACATTGCCATCGTGTATAATAGATCGAGAACTTCTCGACGAGAAGGCATTGCTCACTACTGCCATCTAGCATGCATCTAGTGTAATATTTGTAATGTTGAGATGGTACAATAATACATTTGAAGACAGTTGTATTTTCGTAAGTCAATTAATATTTTATTGTATTGGAGTACTTCGTTACTTATAATCTTTATGTACTTTCTTCTAATCGTGTAATAGTAAATTAAATCCCACTCGAGTTTTGATTTTCTCTAGATAAATCAAAACGTCTAGTGAGATTACTGTTGACTATTACACTTTTACTACGTCATACTAATTTTGACCAATAAAACTGTACGAAACGACGTGTTTCAAGATAGATAGATAAGTGCATTTATTGATGCATAATAAATTATACAAACTCATGTACACAAGATCCTTCGCACGAGTCCGTACGGCCATTCGTGCTATAACTATGCACAGTTTGAATCTTCAAAACGAAAATAATACCTACTAATAATAAAATAGTGAAACAACAGTTATTATTATTATTACCGTTATCATTGATTACCACTATTATAACTAATCTAACTTTATACCAAATTTCACAAAAATAATACAAATAAAATAAATGGAGATATGAAAAAAACACAGACACAGTGACACACACACACACACACACACACACATATATATATATATATATACATATATATACACAGTATAAACAATTCAATTTCTTGAATAATTTCAAGGAAAAATTGTTCCGGGGCCGGGTATCGATCCCGGGACCCTTCGCTTAGCGCGCGAACGCTCTTCCGACTGAGCTACCCCAGGAACTATACACGACACGGTCACAATTTCTCCTTTGTATCCACACAACTCACATGAGCTGACAAGACGCCGGAACTCAACTGTGAGTGCACACAAATACTGTGTGACTTAAATTGTGGAGCTCAGTCGAAAGAGAATTCGCGCGCTAAGCGAATTGTCCCGGGATCGATACCCGGCCCCGGAACAATTTTTCCTTGAAATTATTCAGACCTGCTTTACAGGGAGCTACTACCTGAAAGCCAGATTTGTATAATTCAATTTCTTGTTGAAGCTGCACCAAACAATCCAAATAATAAATATAAAGGTAATACAGTATATAAATAAAAAACATACACACGCAATAAAATACAAAAGACACAATAAATACAAAAAAAGAACATTATCCCCTAATTATATCATTCGCTCAATGTTAATGTTACTCATTGCAACACTAATAAATCTTCCCCTTATCCATCGGCTCCCTCCCCCTCGGCCAATTCCCCCCTCAACTGTCGAACTTTTGCCATAAATTTTCCCAATCATGGCTGCTTATCGCTACAATTTTATCACTTCTCTAGCATTTGTTTGTTTTTACAACTTCCCTAGCGTGTATTTGTTTGTTTGCCAACATTTCAAACTGCAAATTCTTTACAGTACTAAAAAACATGCTTTGCGATCGTCATTTGTTTCCCACATAGGTAGTCAACTTAAAAAAGGTGGCTCCTTTCAAACGTTTTGGTGGTCCTAACATTAGTGAAATAAAATTATAGTAAGTTAATATTATATTGTGTTAGAGTACTTTATTTCTTCTAATCTTTATATACTTTCTTCTAATCGTGTAATAGTCAATTAAATACGACTCAAGTTTTTTTTTCTAGATAAATCAAAACCTCTAGTGGGATTAACAGTATTCACGTATGCTTATTTTAGTTCTACAATATATAATTAATATATTTCCGATTAAATATGCATATTTGATATTTGATTTTAATTGGTACACTTAAGTATTTCACCGTTTTGTAATGTTTTTAATATTGATATCAACTATATTCACTTTGATATTATGTAAACATATTCATTACAATTTTAATGCAATGTATATTTTTTTCACAAGATATCTCTAATTATTATCGATGTCTGAAGATGCCATACTGAATGGCGAAAACGTTAACAAACATTTTCAAAATATAATGTAAATGTATAATTTTTAATTTACATTGAAATAAGTCATATGGACTGAATAGCATTCATTTTGAATTTGTACTTGACTTATTGGAACCTTTCAAAATGAACTCTAAATGCCTTAGTAATTATTTTTTAGTGTTAGAATGCCACATTTCTTTCGTAATATATTTCTGATATAATTATTTCTTTTTTACCCAAATCCTCTACAAAATAGAAACGTTGTGTTGCTAAGCAATCTATAACGAATGTTGTCGCGTGAATGCTGGAGATAGCCTATAAATGATTTTCCCTCCTGAAGGCCGTTGAACTATATATAGGTCGCTTTGAGGAACATCGTTTGCTGTATATCGCGTGCTTTGAGTGCTCTTGTAGTTCAAAGCGATAGGTCCTGAATTGCAAACAAACACACTTCAAAAATATATGCAAGTAAATTTGTATAGCTAGATTAATTAAGGAGATAAGTCTGTTTATTAACTTAAATGTATAGGGCATTATTTCGAACGTATCTTTCGTTAAATTGTTACCATTACAATGGATTGTTCATATTTTGAAAATAGAAGTCGCCAGACTTCGAGCGAGTCTCTTCATTGTGAAGAAAGAATATTATCTCCACAGCCTTTGCGGGAGAGAGAGCGAAGAATTCATCTTTTGTACATCACGAAAGCGTTTTTAATTCCCCGTAACGTCGTCAGATTGGCGTTATATGAACTATAATAACAACCCGTACGAGGCTACGGGGTAGTGCGTTATGACAGAGATAAATCAAACATCTGCAGGCGGGTGGAAAATACCACTGAGCCTCTGTCGTCGTAATTTTCCCGACCATTTACCCTTTACCCCATAATGCCACTTCCTCTAGCTCTTTCACCCATTTCCACTAACTCCTGCATGCCTCGTTCATACTACCCTGCCGCATTCAAGTGGCGGAGAAGTTGCCGATAAAACAAGGCGATTATATCCCATTTATTATGTTACTCTTTTAACTATTCGCCAAATAATTTTAAAATACATGAATATGAACAAGCCACTTATGGTTGGAGCACGAATTTTATGCAGTATGAAGATAAATGCGTACATAAATATGTATTCAAAATTGGCAAAATATGTGGTCGTCTGCGGATAAAACTTGTTGACATATACAGGGACATCATTTTATTTTTACTTCAATTGTTATTGTACCTGAGTTTTTTAATGTACTTCACTCCCACCCCCTCTACTAGTAAACTTCCAACCGTTCTCCACACAGAACCAAGCGTATACAGTCAAAGTCGCCTTACGATCTTAGTAAACACAAACAGTACTGAGTTAGTATAGTACGTTTCAGAAATATGTTCGCGTTTTCTAGTGACGAAAGAGCCTTCAATATTGAATTTTATTTTAGCATAGGTACTGATGTCCGTTTGCCTACGTCGCATCACTTTTTCCCCCGCACGCTTCTACTCGCCCGTTTGTAAAGACTAGTGGCTGGGCTGTCTTAGCTCTTTTCTGAAAACATTAATTTCTGTTGGGAATTGGACATCTACGTAATATTATACAACTATTTAAAATAACTTAAATAAAAGGGCCTCGTTAATTAATTGTCACGTGATCCCCCCCCTTTCTACGAACCTGCGAAAAAAGCACTTGGACGTACAGTAGATAGCATGTCTGAGTAATTTTATCTTATCGGATCAGGTAGAAGAGAAAATTGAATTTACAGTACGTAAGGTACTCTCTTATAGAGTAGGTACAGAATTCTTTCAATATGAGTTACTGGTACGAAGGATGAAACTGGTAATTGGAATTAGGTACAATAGTCTATAGTGCGATAATATGCAAAAAAGAACTGAAGTCTGTATCGAAATGAACGGCCACCATTTTCAAAAATGTGTTTAAATATCCATATTCTGTATATTGTACGCTAATGTGTTGTAGACAGTATAATATACACTGCATAATGAATACGTTCGCATGGATAACTCAGTTCGTGAGTAAAAACACTTATTGTTAATACAGAACTGTATTTTGATTAAAGAAAAGCCTAAAGAAAATTATCAAACAATCGCGATATTTCTTACTTTACATAAATGGATGAACTACTTTTCTTCTCTCCTATAGGCCTACTCAGTAAAGTGATTTGTTTGTATTTTACATCAGTAGTCTATCATCGAACTTTAGTCGTGGAAAGGGTAGCAAGCTGTGTTTCCGATTATCATCCGTTAATCCAAAGGTATAATCAGGTGAATATTAGGAATGTCAGTAAAAATAAAATGATGTCCCTGTATTATGTTCCTTCTCAATAAATTAGATGTTCTTTGAATTATGTTGTGACCATTTTTATATTACGTACAAAATTGCGTAGCTTACTGAGCATGCGCAGTATGTTATAACTGGAATTTGTAAAATTCAGGTGGCCCAAATTTTGTTTCTGGTACTGTACATAATTATGAAATAGTAATAGTATCAGGCCGATTTGTTGAGAAGAACCAGAATGTCCAAAAAAATATTCTGTCATTTCATTCAAAATATGAGAGCTGATCCCCATGCCTCATGAATGGGGCCTAACGGAATGCCGTCCATGACGCAATCTAAAAATCTCTCTCCTATAATGAGATTTGAAAAAAATCAACATTTGGTTTTATTAATCCCTTTAAGTTCTTAGGTACAGCCTATAGTAGTAAAATTCTTGGAAATATTCAACTTATTTTCCCTCCATTACTGTATTTTGTACAATAATGAAAATTGGTATGTATAAAATACTGTTCTTCTACTATATGAAAAAAATATTTTTACGATTTAAAAATTATTGATTTTTTTTTCAAAATTCAAAATGGCGGCAGTTCACTGTGCAGTGATGAAGCGTTTCCCTCATAACTCAAACTTGTTAACTTTTTCATGTCGTCTCTCTTTTATTTCATTTTTGAAAAACTCATGTTTACAATATAATGCTCTTTCAACTACATTTCTTAATAAATAATATTTTTTTTATTTTGTGTTAAAAGAAAATACTGATAATTCACCATATTTAAATGAATTTATTTTTTATCAGACAAAAGTAGAGCAGTGATTTTGCATCATATTGTAGATATGACATGCATAAATACTACTTACTTACTTATTGGCTTTTAAGGAACCCGGAGGTTCATTGCCGCCCTCACATAAGCCCGCCATCGGTCTCTATCCTGAGCAAGATTAATCCAGTCTCTACCATCATATCCCACCTTCTTCAAATCCATTGACATGCATAAATACACACAAAAATTCCATCACAGAATTTTGGTTAGTTTTTGAGTTATGAGGGAAACGCTTCATCACTGCACAGAGAACTGCCACAATTTTGAATTTTGAAAAAAAATGTATAAATATTTTTTTAATCGTAATAGTAATATGCGTTACAAGAGCGGTATGTTGAAGTTTTGATGTTCGAAGAAAAGTTTGAAAAAGCGAAACGTAGTTGAGCTTTTTTAATTTCCGAGAATTGAAAGAAAACATACCTCTCGTGTATCGTACATTATTTTGTGCGAAGATCGTTTATTACATACCTGAAAGAGGAATTTCTAATTAGTTGCAATGAAATCTCCATCTTGGTTTATGTTCAATAACGGCAAATTTGCAAAACTAAAATATCTATCTTCAACATTGTTGCTTTAAAATGTTTTCTGTGTTTACTATACTCCAGCAGGCCGTGATATACGTCTGTCTTTTTTTTTCCCCCAGTCTATGATGAGTCTGGAATCTTGTTGATTTTTTTTACGGCTTCCTTAATGTTACTTGCGTCACGAATGCAGTAACTTTAGTGGAGTTGTAGAGTTTACTTAATTTTTGCAAATATTGAAAAACAATAATTAACAGTGCAATTTAGGTGAAATTGCAGTGGTAAGTTTCCAATTTATAATTATTACTATATTGAACGTCTGTAAAAATAATATGTTAAAAGCCTAAAGCAGTAAAATCAATATGTCACTTAAGCGGTAAGAAGAGGGAAATTGTTATGTATGTTAGGTTGGGAATACTGAATATGGAATTTTAGACTTTCCGCGGATTGGTTTTGTGTGGAGACCAAGCAAATACGCACAATCTCGCACAAACATATTTTTTTCATATAGCAGAAGGACAGTGTTTTACTTACTTACTTACAAATGGCTTTTAAGGAACCCGAAGGTTCATTGCCGCCCTCACATAAGCCCGCCATCGGTCCCTATCCTGTGCAAGATTAATCCAGTCTCTATCATCACACCCCACCTCCCTCAAATCCATTTTAATATTATCCTCCCATCTACGTCTCGGTCTCCCTAAAGGTATTTTTCCCTCCGGTCTCCAAACTAACATTCTAAATGCATTTCTGGATTCGCCCATACGTGCTACATGCCCTGCCCATCTCAAACGTCTGGAATTTAGGTTCCTAATTATGTTAGGTGAAGAATACAATGCGTGCAGTTCTGTGTTGTGTAACTTTCTCCATTCTCCTGTAACTTCATCCCGCTTAGCCCCAAATATTTTCCTAAGCACCTTATTCTCAAACACCCTTAACCTATGTTCCTCTCTCAAAGTGAGAGTCCAAGTTTCACAACCATACAGAAGAACCGGCAATATAACTGTTTTATAAATTCTAACTTTGGACAGTGTTTTACACATACTAATTTTAGTTATTGTACATGATACAGTAATGGAGAAAAAAATTTTAATATTTCCAAAATTTTACTGCTGTAAGCTGTACGTAACCCCTTAAGAGAAACTAACTTGTAAAACTTTATGTGGGCCTCCTTGTATTTGTTTTCAATAACATTATTGTGGGCAGAGGATGTCTGCTGGTTTTCAGTCAGAATTTCTCGTTTCCATTACTATGCTACCTCCCAATAAACTTTCTGGTTCGAAACTGTTAAATAAATATCTACTGTACATACATTTTAATTCCCGGAAAACGTGCAATTAAACATTTCCAGTCGGCCACTTCTCTGATCACGTGGCGACTGTAGCAGAAGGCATCACTTCTGAAATTGGAGAACATGACACAGATCAAACACTTAGTTTCGCTGGCTCACTTCCTGCCCGCGAATACAATCTCGGACCATTGAGTTTGTAGCCACAGGCTCTGCACTGCTACGAGAATCAGAAACTTGCTTGCTAACACCCCCAGGTATTTTCGATTAACATCTTCCTGGATTCCGCTGGTTTCGCAGTGTGAATAATCCCATTATTCAGATTGAAAGATCTGTAAATATACATTAAGTACTTCGATGACAGTATGATAAGGGTAAATTATGACCAGTAGAGTTTAAATTTGACTTAAGCGTTAATGACCTTTAAATGTATTATTATTGTTATTATGAACAGTAATCTCACTAGAGGTTTTGATTTTATCGATAAATCTGCGAGTGGAACACTATCAGATTTATCAAGAGAAAATCAAAACTCGAGTGGGATTTAATTGACTATTACACGATTAGAAGAAAGTATATAAAGATTAGAAGTAACGAAGTACTCCAATACAATAAAATATTAATTGACTTACGAAAATACAACTGTCTTCAAATTTGTACAATCTCAATATTATAAATATTACGCTAGTAGATGGCAGTAGTGTGTTATTATTAGCTGTTTTCTTGGTATCAGTTGTGCCAACTATGGAATCTTCATTGAACTCTGTGGACGGTTACTAGTCAAGAAGGCTTTGTTGATTCAGTTTCATTTTTATTAAAACATTTGCATTCCACTTCAATTATCCGGATCCCAGTAATCAACGTCACTTGCCGTATGGTTTTCAATAAATCTTACTATTAAACAAGCTCTGATACGTGAGTATTCATAATATCATATAGCAGAAGCTATAACAAACATAACCTAAATAATATAAACAAGTGTTAGAAAAGTTTTAATTGGGGATGATGAAATAAACAAACGTTTTAATTAACGATGATGAAATAAAAAATAAACATGAATAATTTTAAAAGAAACAATTATTGAAATTACAATTTTCAAATTTCTATGTTTTAGTGGTTGGTGGTTCATTTGATGTTATACTGGACGTGTGCGTAAAAGAAGTGAACTCGTTGATGTACATGATGTATCCCTCAACTTATTCAGGATTTCCGAATGGCGCTCTTCATTATATGACCAGTGATCTTTATTAATTCTTGTTCTTGAATGCCAATGCGAGTCATATTTGAAAGTGCTGTGCATCGACTGGAGTGGTTTGTAGTTTTCTGTTTTTTGACGTCCAGACCAACACACTTTGAAATGTTGCCAAACAAAGAAACAAATGCTAGGGTAGTGATAAAAATAAACACATGCTAGGGACGCGATAAAATTAAACAAATGCTAGGGACGCGATAAAATTGTGCGATAAGCAGCCATGATTGGTTGAAAGATGTCCTTTCGTACCGTTTCATTGGTCAAAAGTAGTGTGACGTAGTAAAAGTGTAATAGTCACCGTACAAAACAGCTTGTTACGAAACTCCAAAATAAGCCTCGGAATGGGACTGATTCTCTGGCACGATCACAGCAAAGGAATAAAGTTATAAGATTTGGAACTTGGAAACGTAACTAATCTTCATAGAACAGGAGGGGTAACATTAGTAACAAAAGAACTAGCTAGATATAGAATAGACTTTGTGGGAGTACAAGAGGTTAGGTTAGATGGGAATGGCATATCACAAATAGGAGATTACTTGCTGTATTATGGGGAAGGAAACAGTAATCACAAATTAGGAACAGGTTTCTTTATCCTTAAAAGAATAAAATCAGCAGTAAAAAAGGTCGAATTTATCAGTGACAGGTTATCGTATTTAGTACTTAAGGGTAAATGGTGCGATATCGTAGTTATAGACGCTCATGCCCCTATAGAAGAGAAAGACGACTATCTAAAGGATAGCTTCTATGAGGAATTGGAACAGACTTTTGATCAGTTACCTAGATATCACATGAAAATTTTATTGGGGGATTTCAATGCTAAAGTAGGACGGGAGGATATTTTTAAATCGACTATTGGAAAAGAGAGTATACGTAATGATAATGAAGTTAGGTTAGTCAACTTTGCCACATAAAAAATTTAATTATCACAGTAGACTGGATAAATCTTGCTCAGGATAGGGACTGATAATGGACTTATGTGAGGGCGGCAATGAACCTCCGGGTTCCTTAAAAGCCATACGTATTATTATTATTATTATTATTATTATTGTCATCATTATTATTGTCATCATCATCATTATTATCACCGTAAAAAATAGCTTGTTACGAAACTCCAAAATAAGCCTCGGAATGGGACTGATTCTCTGGCACGACCACAGCAAAGGAATAAGATTATGATCTTTGATACTTGGAATGTTACAAGTCTATATAGAACAGGGGGGGGGTAACATTAGTAACAAAAGAACTAGTTAGATATATAATATACTTTGTGGGAGTACAGGAGGTTAGGTTAGATGGGAATGGCATAACACAAATAGGAGATTACTTGTTGTATTTTGGGGAAGGAAACAATAATCACCAATTAGGAACAGGATTCTTTTCCCATACTCGTAAAAGAATAAAATCAGCAGTAAAAACGTCAAATTTATCAGTGGCAGGTTATCGTATTTAGTACTTAAGAGTAGATGATGCGATATCGTAGTTATAAATGCTCACGCCCCTACAGAAGAGAAAGACTACCACATAAAAGATAGATTCTATGCGGAATTGGAACGCACTTTTGATGAATTATCTACATATCACATGAACATTTTATTGGGGGATTTCAATGCTAAAGTAGGACGGGAGGATATTTTTAAACCGACTATTGGAAAGGAGAGCCTATACGTAACTAGTAATCATAATGGAGTTAGGTTAGTCAACTTTGCCACATCAAAAAATGTAATTGTCAAAAGTAGACTGGATTAATCTTGCTCAGGATTGGGACCGATGGTGGACTTTTGTGAGGGCGGCAGTGAACCTCCGGGTTCCTTAAAAGCGATAAGAATTATTATTATTATTATTATTATTATTATTATTATTATTTATTTATTTATTTATTCTGGTGTAGTTAAGGCCATCAGGCCTTCTCTTCCACAACACCAGGAATACAAATGCAATAATAGAAATAAACAGAAAAAAATACACTATAATAATACAAAGTAAAGCTACACAAGAAATAAAGAGAGAGAAAAAAAACACTATAAACAAAGTAAAGCCACACAAAAATATACAGGTTGCAGTCACACAAACTTTAAATGAGTGATTAAGTATCATAATTAATTCCATCCTAACTAATTAACTAATATAAACAAAAAACTTGCAATTTTAATCTAGGTTAAAAAAGAAAAAGAAAAAAAACACAAATCAATACTTTTAGCAATACCTAAAAAACATTAAGAAACAATTTTCCAATTTAATTTTGAATTGTGATAAAGTCCGGCAGTCCCTGACATCATTAGGTAACGAATTCCAGAGGCGAGGTATTTCTACAGTATAGGAAGATGAGTATAAAGACGTTCTATGATGAGGGATAGAAAGAAGTGCTTGATGTCGGTTTCGAAGAGTTGTAAGAAATTGAAAGCGCGATAACAGATATTTCGGAGTAGAAGTATGCATGATTCTAAACAGAAGAGACAGTGAATGTATTGTTCTTCGTTCCTTCAGACGCACCCATGAAAGTAACTGGAGGGAAGGTGTTATATGGTCAAATTTACGAGTATTGCAGATGAATCGTATGCACACATTATGAACACGTTGTAGTCTCTCAGCTAAGAGTGAACTTACATTAGTTAGCAAGGAATCGCAATAATCAAAATGGGGCATTACAAGCGTCTGAATAGGATTCTTTTTTAGACTAAGTGGTAGAAATTCTTTCATATGAAACAAGGAGTGAAGTTGAGAAAATATTTTTTTGCAAATGTGTGTTACTTGAGTATTCCAATTTAGATTGCTATCCATAAAAATGTCAAGATTTATTACTATTATTATTATTATTATTATTATTATTATTATTATTATTATTTAATCTCCAAAATTTACAAAAAACATTATTGAACCTAAGGTATGTTAAGGTTGTATTTAAAATTAATAATAAAATAGGCATAATAATTATATACCGTGTTCGAAAAAGAATGTAACTTTTTGAAAAAAGAATTCTCTCAGCCTCTATTATGTGATATTGAGATTCTTTTTGTACCAAAAGTAAGGTAATATCTCAAGTATTTCTTTTACTTAACTTATAGAGACTCAATATGTACGGTGGACAATAGCAAACAAGCTAACCATTGGAAACGACCGAATCAGAACGTAAGATTCCGTATTCTGTTGCTCAGCGGAGAAATACTCTTCATAAACGATTTTAAAACAAACTAAACAGTAAAGTTTTTATTACGTAACTTAACACAGAATATTGGAATTTCCTAACAAGATACACGAGATACTTCTCGTTTCACTTCTCAAACACAAACATGCAATATTGTAACTTTCACGATGTCTCTAATTAACGGTAATTGCAATTGATCCCTCATGGATTCAGTTGTCACTGCAATACCTCCGAAGCTTTGTGCGCAAGAGTGAGGATTGTAGGTATCCTTTAGTTTCAGCTTGTCAAACAACGATATCCGTTTACTTGCTTTGTGTAAAGTGAAATGTGTACCTCAACGTCAGAATATATTATTACACATCAGTATTTTCTAGAAATTATTTTATAATCTCATTGTACACATATTTAGGTTTTTATTTTATTTTCTCTTCTTAAAATTTTGTAGTGCTTTATGCTGCAGTTGTCACACTCGTGCAGTGCAGTTCGCTCGTGCAGTTCCCTCGTTCAAACCCTGTCAGTGGACATGAATTTTTAAAACGATAAAAGATATCTTAATCAAGATATCCGTTATAAGAAAAGTGAAGTATGGAAACTTAAGAATAACGCCTCTGATTAAGATGGAGCTAAACAAGGTTAAAATTAGATGTATCCGAATGTAAAAAGTTTTGTGATTTTTACTTAAAGAAGTGAAAGGTATTTCACTTGAAGTCGGTGAAAGAGAAAAAGATTTATGAAATCATCATCCTCCAGTGGGGATGACTGCAAAGGTCCAGAATACAGAACAGTTAGGCTATATTTTTAAGTAGTAAGTTAATTTAACCCTTTCTGACCTGGGTTTATGAATGCACAAGTTCCTAGAGACACCATGGAGAAACAAAAATCAAAGCAATCCTCTTCCCAATAACAGCTGACCAAGGAACTGGCGGGTGCTGCACTCTATCGGTAAATAATGAAACTACTTCTGAGGATACCATGTGGAATCATCAGGGAAATCATACGAAATTACAGAAATGTTAGTGATTCCAAATGGACTCATTCGAGCGGGAAAAGTAAAAAAAAAAAATAAATAATAACTGAATTTAGAATTTGGAGTTGAGTTAATGCCAAATTGTCATATTGAGAAAATTATCTTTTTTTAAAATTTAAAGGATATTGGATAATGTGTAAAGAGTCCCTAAGAATTTCCAATACGATGTTTTTGTATTTAAAATACTCTGAATTTTAATTTTATTAATACGTTGCTAGGTAGACTGTGGAAGGGAATCTCGCTTCAAATAACATACATCTGGCGACCTACTGAGTAATAGGTATGCTATATTTAGGAGAGAGGAAGGTAGGCAAATGGTTGAATCCAATGTCTTATCCTTAAGGGGGAAGGTACACCGTTGGCCTACCAAAAAGTTAGTGAAATTCATCTTTTTTTTTACCTCAGATACTATAAAAACTAAATGCACAAAACTGTTCGTGCTAGATATACATAGATTACACTTCATAAAACACAATTCAGAATATTAAAATAGCTAATAATTACCTGTAAAATTAATATCAAATTTGCATATTTTTTACAACCATAAAGCATTTACATAATATAATATGAATTAATTAAATATCCGCATGATTCTTTCACTGGAATATTCTAAAGACCTACATCAACAACATAGTCTAGTCCTTCGGGAAATATATATTTTTGCTTAATCGTTACTATCAATATTAAATTTTCTAAAATTGTTTATTAACAAACAAATATTTCCTGAAGGAATATTATGTTAAAAAAAACCATGTTAATAGAATGAGTCTACAAGATATTATCACTTGTTAAAGGTTTGTGTCTGTTCGCGGTCCGTCAAGTAGCGCGTACATAAACATTATTTATCTTCAAAACACAACGGTGCTTTAAAAATAAGCATTTAGTCTATTGTTTTGATTGGTTTCATTTACTTAAGGGCCAGACTAAAATGTTTAATCAGTTGTCTCCAGTTGTATGTCTTTTCAATTCGATTTTTGTAACAAAAATCCCGCTTACCGTAAAGGAACGATTCTGTCGCTGCCTTTTCGCAGAATATGGAAAAGACAGGTGGAAGAAATGTATTTATCAACAGTAATCTCACTAGACGTTTTGATTTATCTAGAGAAAATCAAAACTCGAGTGGGATTTAATTGACTATTACACGATTAGAAGAAAGTATATAAAGATTAGAAGTAACGAAGTACTCCAATACAATAAAATATTAATTGACTTACGAAAATACAACTGTCTTCAAATGTATTATTGTACCATCTCAACATTACAAATATTACGCTAGATGCATGCTAGATGGCAGTAGTGTCTTTATACAGACACTGTAATGATTATTATTCAATAAATCTTAATATTAGACAATCTCTGATACGTGACTATCCATAATATCATATAGCAGAAGTTCTTTTTATCCTCTCAGTGCAGAAGCTATAACATAACCTAACTAATATACACAAGTGTTAGAAAAGTTTTAATTAACGACGATGACATAAAAAATAAACATGAATAATTTTAAAAGGAATAATTATTGAATGTACAATTTTCAAATTTGAATGTGGTTGGTGGTTCAATTGATGTTATATTGGACGTGTGCATAATAGAAGTGGAACTCGTTGATTTAGGACTACATGGTGTATTCAACTTATTCAGGATTTCCGAATGGTGCTCTTCATTTATTTGTAAATCGGATTTCAGAAGATGCTTAGATATGATCAGTGATTTTTATTAATTCTTGTTCTTGAATGCCAATGCGAGTCATATTTGAAACTGCTGTGCATCGACTGGAGTGGTTTGTAATTTTATATATATTTTTGACGTCCAGACCAGCGCAGTTTCAAATGTTGGCAAACAAAGAAACAAATGCTAGGGACGCGATAAAATTAAAGAAATGCTAGGGACGCGATAAAATTAAACAAATGCTAGGGACGCGATAAAATTGTGCGATAAGCAGCCATGATTGGTTAAAATACGTCCTTTCGTACCGTTTTATTGGTCAAAAGTAGTATGACGTAGTAAGAGTGTAACAGTCACGTTAAAAATAACTAAGAGCAATATTTTTCTAGTGCTAATGTAATAGAGAGTGAAACTTACAGAATAATTTCGTTAGAAGTTTAAGTAATGTATGTATGTATGTATGTATGTATTTATTAACACTACAATTCGGTATACACCCGGTGGCAGTGATATATAATATACGATAATTACAATTACATAAAATAAAATAAAATAAATGTAAATGAAATAAAATAAAATAAACGTAAATCTATAAATAGTAGATGTAATAAACCTAGGACTTTAAATAAATATTCTATTATAACGCCTACGATAAGCAAAAGTAAATCTAACTTATAAGTACTTCTATTTCATCCAACTATTACCAATTTAAGTAATTACAATCACCTTAACTACATACCAACTTAATTACATTTAATATTAAATAATTACATATCACCTTAATTTATTTACATGCCAACTAAATTACATATCATCTTAATTAATTACATATCAACTTAATTAATTACATATCAATTTATTTACATGTCAACTAAATTACATATCATCTTAATTAATTACATATCAACTTAATTAATTCCATATCAACTCATTAATTACATGACACAACTTAAATAATTACACTGCACCTCCAATTACATTTTCAGTCTAATCTTCTCAACCTTTCCTTAAATGTATTGATTTTAAGAGGACCACCCTGAGAGATTGCCTCAGGTAAGCTGTTACAGTCTACTATTGTGCGGTTAACAAAGGAAAATTTTGCCACGTCCGTTCTTTGTTTTCTACATTTAAACTTCCTAATATAATCAGCCCTTTCTAAGTATGATAGCAGTGATGCATCAGATGACTTGTCAATCATTGCGACAATGGTTCAGATTAATGGAGAAAGACTCCGTCTCCAGCGCAGCGGTATGGTTTAGTTACCTCCCATAACGGAGTTTTGCCAGTTTTTAAACTAAATAGCTTATTTTTATTTACACATAAATTTAACTTAATGTGCATGCATTAGACGTATAATTAATGAGATCCGTTTCTGAAATAGATTAGGAAGCACGCGCTTTATTTCTGAACAAGCAATTAGTAGCTAGTTTCTGTTAAAATGATGGACATTTGGACGGGTCAAGTTGTGATGTAGAGAGTAGCGGAAATTGTGTACAGTCCTGTGTGCTGGATATCTGGAGCTTGTGTGGGCTGCAGAAGATAGTTTGTTCCTTCAGCAGCGGCAGGAAATTAAAAGGACGGACGAAAACTGTGCTGCAACATGGACAGACAGACAAGCGAGAGGGGAATTCTGGTTTGGTACACAGAATGGCGTAATATAAAGACTAGCTTCAGTTGCTACAGGCATCGTACAGGGATGTAGCGAAACAATCCCTGATGGGGATTACAGAGGCCCATGTAATAGACCTGTGGGGGGGGGGCGGAGGGACCCTTTGTGTGTCATCCGAGTTCATAACTGTCGCCTGTCCTCCCTCCACTATAAGTGGTCCATGTCATTAAGAATTTCAATTTTGCTGCGTCACGGCTTATGACGTGTATTGATGTCGTTACTATAACATTCTTCTGCATATGCTTTAATTCCATGTTGTTCCGGAGTGACCGTGACCTAAATCTGAGGGTGAATTTACCCCTCCGATAGCTCAATAATAGGGGATGTGCCTAGACCTATCAGTCTGCGAACTGGGATCATATTCCGGGCATCGATCGGAGTGATTTTATAATGACTATTACACTCTTACTACGTCATACTACTTTTGACCAATAAAACGGTACGAAAGGACGTAATTCAACCTATCATGGCTGCTTATCGCACAATTTTATCGCGTCCCTAGCATTTGTTTAATTTTATCGCGTCCCTAGCATTTGTTTAATTTTATCGCGTCCCTAGCATTTGTTTAATTTTATCGCGTCCCTAGCATTTGTTTCTTTGTTTGCCAACATTTGAAACTGCGCTGGTCTGGACGTCAAAAATATATATAAAATTACAAACCACTCCAGTCGATGCACAGCAGTTTCAAATATGACTCGCATTGGCATTCAAGAACAAGAATTAATAAAAATCACTGATCATACCTATGCATCTTCTGAAATCCGAATTACAAATAAATGAAGAGCACCATTCGGAAATCCTGAACAAGTTGAATACACCATGTAGGCCTAAATCAATGAGTTCCACTTCTATTATGCACACGTCCAATATAACATCAATTGAACCACCAACCACATTCAAATTTGAAAATTGTACATTCAATAATTATTCCTTTTAAAATTATTCATTCGGAAATTCTGAATAAGTTGAATACATCATGTAGGCCTAAATCAACGAGTTCCACTTCTATTACGCACACGTCCAATATAACATCAATTGAACCACCAACCACATTCAAATTTGAAAATTGTACATTCGATAATTATCCCTTTTAAAATTATTCATGTTTATTTTTTATGTCATCGTCCTTAATTAAAACTTTTCTAACACTTGTGTATATTAGTTAGGTTATGTTATAAGTTCTGCTCTGAGAGGATAAAAAGAACTTCTGCTATATGATATTATGGATAGTCACGTATCAGAGATTGTTTAATATTAAGATTTATTGAATAGTAATCATTACAGTGTCTGTATAAAGACACTACTACAATCTAGCATGCATCTAGCGTAATATTTGTAATGTTGAGATGGTACAATAATACATTTGAAGACAGTTGTATTTTCGTAAGTCAATTAATATTTTATTGTATTGGAGTACTTCGTTACTTCTAATATTTATATACTTTCTTCTAATCGCGTAATAATAGTCAATTAAATCCCACTCGAGTTTTGATTTTCTCTAGATAAATCAAAACCTCTAGCAAAATTGCTGTTGAAAAATGTAGGAGTGCTAGAGTTTCTCTCGGGGACCTTCAGTTTTCTTCGACAATACACTTTTGAGGTAGAACTTCGTCTTTCTATTCACTACTGTAAGCATGGGGAGAGGGGTGGTTGCTTGGGAATTGAGCGTCACAGAAAAATGCATATATCTCTTGTCGGTATAAGGGGGATATCAAGAGAACAGGAGAAAGAGGAGAAAGGATACATCTGTCGGCTCGTGGTGGGAAACCACCAATAATCATCCGAACACAATCACACTGTGACAAAATCACTATTATCGTCACAGTGATTTTTCCGGAGCTGTGGCGGAGAACCGCTGTCACACCCCACTTCTGTACCCTTTGTGTCAGGGGATGTTTGGTTATATCATTTTATTTATACTTAAATTTTTATTGTACCTGAATTTTTTAATATACTTCACTTCCACCTCTCTACTAGTAAACTTCCAACCGTTCTCCACACAGAACCAAGGCTGGGTATGCGGTCATAGTAAGCAGTACTGAGTTAGTGAATATAGTACGGTACATTCCAGAAATATGTTCGCGTTTTCTAGTGGCGAAAGAGCTTTCAATATTGAATCATATTTTCGCACAGGTACTGTCGTTCGTTTTGCCTACGTTCCATCCCGGTTTCCCCCACTCGCTTCTGTTCGCCCCTCTGTAAAGACTAGTGGCTGGGCTGTCTTATCTCTTTTCTGACAATATTAATTTATGTTAAGAATTGGACGTCTACGTTATATTATACAACTGTTTAAAATAATTTAAATAAAAGGGCCTCGTTAAGTAATTAACTGTCATGTGATTTCCCCCCTTTCTACGATCCTACTACATAACATCTTGGACGGACAGTAGATAGCATGTGTGTGTAATTTTATCTTTTCGGATTGGGTAGAAGTGAAGATTGAATTTACAGTACGTAAGGTACTCTTTTATAGAGTAGGTAAAGAATTATTTCAACATGAGTTATTAGTACGAAGCCGAAACTGATAATTGGAATCAGGTACAATAGTCTATAGTGCGATAATATGCACAAAAGAACTGAAGCCTGTATCGAAATGAACGGCCACCATTTTCAAAAATGTGTTTAAATATCCATATTATGAACATTTTTCAATTATAACTTCAATCTTTAAATTGTATGTTAATGTGGTGTAGACAGTATAATATACACTGCATAATGAATACGTCCGAATGGATAGCTCAATTCATGAGTAAAGACACTCATTGTTAATGCAGTACTGTATTTTGATTAAATGAAAACCTAAGAAAAATTATCAAACTCAAAATCCCGATATTTCCTAGTTTACATAAATGGATGAACTACTTTTCTTCCCTCCTATACCTAGCAAAGTGATTTGTTTGTATTTTACGCCAGTATCATCGAACTCCAGTCGTGGACGGGGGTAGCAAACGGTGTTTCCGGTTCTCAGTCTTTAATCCAATCTTTAGCCGGGTTAATATTAGAAATGTTAGTAAAAATAAAATGATGTCCCTGTACAAAAATTGTTATTTTGGTTGTGTGTCTGTAAGATTGGTATTCATGTTATTCCTCTGAACTGAAATATAGACATATGCTACTGAATAAAACATCATATTCTGATGTGAATAAGTTTGCGTCGAATTCTGGAGTCTTGTTGCATTATTTTGGCCACTCCTGTTGTGGCAAACGTGTAGCAGCACACACACTGGAATTTGGAGAACAGAATTCCAGGAAGAACGCGTCAGGATGTTGTAGAGAGCTTCCACAGAGGCGCTGAATACCACTGCCATCCTCATCTCCCTCTCTTTCTGTCTGTGAGCCCCAACACCAGAATCTAGGAATGCGAGAGCTTAAGCTGCGTCCACAATTGTCATAAGTACAGGTTAGGGAGAGAGAATTGTCACAGCACAAACAATGGAAGTGGTATTACATGGGAAATCTTTCTTTTCGTCTGACAGTCATAACAACTTATCACATAGGAATGTGTATTATTTTATAATAATAATAATAATAATAATAATAATAATAATAATAATGATTTATTTAACCTGGCAGAGTTAAGGCCATACGGCCTTCTCTAACACTCAACCAGGAGTAAAACTGCGTTACAAAAAAACACTATAAATTTACAAAGTACGCTACAATTTTACACACAAAACTGAATAAGATAATAATAAAATGTAAACAACAAGTAAGTAGAAATCAGACATAATATATAACATCTAGAAAGAAAGGAAAAAGCATAATAAAATGTGAACAGCAGGTCAAAATAAATGAGACATACAAAGTATAAAAAATAAGACAATTATTTATAATAATAATAATAATAATAATAATAATAATAATAATAATAATAATAAATAATAATAATGAAAATAATAATAATAGTAATAAAATAGTACAGTAGAAAGCATACAATGAATACAATATTTTTAAGTACACACAGTAAGGAAAATTATGATTATATATAGCTCAACTTATCACATTATAGACATACCATTATCGGAAAATATGAAAACAAAAATATAAAAGAAGTTAAATATCACTAGAACATAAAAAATGTGAATACGTGGAAACATGCAATACAACACTTGACGGAAGATGGTGAGGTATAATAAATAAATAAATAATATAATAAATAAATAAATATGTCTTAATCACGTACTGTGTTGGCAGAGAAACGATATCTTCCCCCACACAGACTTTAAAGGCTGGTTCACAATAAACCGGAAAAAACGACAACGAGAACGAGAACGGAAATAATGTTAAATGTATTTAAATATGAGCATTCACAGTAGTTAATTGTGAATGCTCACATTTGAATACTTTTATTTTAACATTATTTTCGTTCTCGTTCTAGTCATTCCTTTTTCCGGTTTATTGTGAACCAGCCTTAATTGAGTGTACGTACACTAATAGTACACTACATCTAGGTTTTCTTATTAAAAAATTGTTACGTAATCTACCACTGAATTCGAGCCAATAACTATCTACACTTATGTGAAACATTAAAGCTGTGCTCTTTAACTGTTGTATATATCTCGTTTGGAAAAGAAGAATAATAATATTAGTAATACTCATAATGGGATAATAATAATAAATCATCGTCTATTTTGGAGTCCCGCAAGGATCTGTGCTAGAACCACTACTATTCACTGTTTATGTAAATGACAAACAATTACGTAAGTGAAAATCGTACAATGAATAATTGAATCGGTTTTATGAGAAATCCTTTAAGTAAATCTCGTACATTTTGAGTGCTGCTCATCATTCTCGAAATAGCATTTGGTTGGAGTGGAAAGATTTCGTAACTTTGAATAACATATATCATTGAAATATTACATTGAAACATTACGGATGTTTAATTGATACAAAAAGACAAAACAAAACAGTATCATAGTTATCAAAATGTTCAGGTTCAATTATCAAGATATTACCTATGGTGTCATAAATAGAAAACATTTCTCAAATAAATTTGCATTTCTAAAAACATAAAATATAACGTTAATTAAAGCGTTAATATTTTTATTTAAACTTGAAATTGTACGCTTGATCACAAACATACAAAAAAGTCCTTGCCTTATAATGAGTGTCTAGTAATTAAATAAAGATTGAGGTATGGATTATTATACACTGAGAGGTAGAGATGATGTTTAAAATAGGCTACTCGATTGTTTGTACATACATATATCTGCAATGCCTGGGGAAAGATGGCATAAGTCAGTTTCCACAAACATTTTTTTATTAATTTATTGACAACTTACGGAACATCTGCTCGCTTGGGAAAAGAGACATAAGTATTTCTCCCGTTACAATAATTCATACAGAAGAAAATCAAATCGACATAAACCAGTGTGAAGACAGTTTTTTTTCCTTCTCCTGTAAAATTAACATTTTTTAACTTGTGCCATTTTTCTCGAGCACTACAGATATAACAGTTGCCAAAATAGATAGAATTTCAGTCAGGTATAAAAAAAAACTGTGGCGATTCGAGATTACTTGAGTTTCGAAAGTTGACCGCTCCCGATGTCTTGAAAGTTCGCTTAAGTAGTCAACGACGTAGGCAATACTGTCGTGCGGGTTTTCGGCTTTGCAGGCGCTGTTACCCTTGCTTTCTCGATCGTTGTTCAACTCTACCTTATACATCTCAGAGAACAAAATTGGAACCATCTTCCTTCATTTTAAGTAGAAGAAAACTGAAGAAAAAAAAAACAATAAGTTCAGAACTTCGTTCCCCCACGAGATTTGTATCTCGTTGACTTTTCCAGGAAGCGGACAGCTTCTCGGGGTTAGAGTGCGTCTTGTCGCAGGATGTTGTCGTGTTTTGTACTCACCGAGGAGCGAGAGCTACTGAAAGCTCAATCTGGGCCGTCGATCACGGGGCAAATCCCAGTGCAATGGTCGATCGGCGAGATAGCTGCGTCTCAATCCTGCCAAGACAAAGTTCTACGATTGTCTGGAGCACGGTGCTCTTAGAACCATCTCCCTGGCGGCCCGTGAAGCGTTTCGTAGACTGTTTGTTTTGTGATGTGTTGTTAATTATTTATCTCATTAAGGGCTTCTCCGAAACAAGTCTGTTGCTGCTTTCCTGGTAGTAAATACAGTTGCAAATACTTGAAATTGGATACTTTTCGTCTAAATAATAGTTCACTTTATATACCCATCTACTCCAAAATATGGTATAGAAAGATGTCATTAATTCTGTTCCAAAATATGGTATACATTTGTTAAATGTACCCTTTGTGTAATATAATGTAGTATATTGTAACTTTAATACATCTTCTAGATCAGGCCATCACAAGGTTTGCGCTCTCCGAGCCGGCTCACAGCTCATGAGCGGAATGCAGATATTAGATGCTCTCTGTATAAGGATGGACTGGAAGAAGGGGTGATCTCGTACAAAGTATACACAAAAGGAAGTACAAGGACATCATTTTATTTTTACTTCAATTTTTATTGTACCTGAGTTTTTTAATGTACTTCACTCCCACTCCTCCTATCAATGAAGTTCAACCGGTCTCCACACAGAACCAAGACCGCATATACAGTCATAGTAGCCTTACTGTCATAGTGAACAGTACGTTCCAGAAATATATTCATGTTTTTCAGTGACGAAAGAGCTTTGAATATTGAATCATTTTCGCACAGGTACTGTCGTCCATTTGCTTACTTCGTAACCCGGTTTCCCCCACCAGCTTCTTTTCGCCCCTCTGTAAAGGATAGTGGCTAGGCTATCTTAGCTCTTCTCTGAAAACATTAATTTCTGTTAGGAATTGGACGTCTACGTAATATTATTCAAGTGTTTAAAATAACTTAAATAAAAGGGCCTCCTTAAGTAATTAACTGTAACGTGATTTCCCCCCCCCCTTTCTACATCCCTGCGACAAAACCACTTGAACGGACAGTAGATAGCATTTCTCAGTGATTTTATCTTTTCGGATCGGGCAGAAGTGAAGATTGAATTTACAGTACGTAAGGTACTCTTTTATAGAGTAGGTACAGAATTATTTCAACTCGTACGAAGGACGAAACTGGTAATTGGAATTATGTACAATAGTCTATAGTGCGATAATATGGACAAAAGAACTGAAGCCTGTATCGAAATGAACGGCCACCATTTTCTAAAATGTGTTTAAATATCCATATTATAATTATTTTTCAATTTAACTTCATTCTCTATATAGTACGCTAATGTTCTGTAACAGTACAATATACACTGCATAATTAATACTTCCGAATAGATAGCTCAATTCGTGTGTAAAACACTAAGTGTTAATACAGTACTGTATTTTGATTCAACAAAAACCTAATGAAAATTATCAAACTCAAAATTGCGATATTTCCTAGTTTACATAAATGGATGAACTCCTTTTCTTCCCTCCTATACCTAGTAAAGTGATTTGTATTTTACGCCAGTATCATCTAACTCCGTCGTGGAAAGGGTAGCAAACGGTGTTTCCTGTTTCAATCGTTAATAGAAAGGTATAGCCAGGTTAATATTAAAAATGTTAGTAAAAATAAAATGATGTCCCTGTATATCCATCTACGAGTACTCCAAAATATGGTATAGAAAGATGTCATTAATTCTGTTCCAAAATATGGTATACATTTGTTAAAGTTCTCAGTAATATAATGTAACTTTAATACATCTTCTAGGTCAGGCCTGCACAAGGTTTGCGCTCTCCGAGTCGGCTCACAGATCGAGAGCGGAATGCAGATATTAGCTGCGCTCTGTATAAGGGTGAACTGGAAGAAGGGGTGATCTCGTACAAAATATACACAAAAGGAAGTACTATTACGAGTGCTTATGAAATGAATTCCCGTTCAGTGTTTGCAAGACTATCTTGGACTATTATTAATTAATAAAGAAATATTTATTTTACAGAAGTAATAGAAATTCTATAGCTACTTAAATGTACAATATCATTTTGTTATATTTTTATTTATCAGTTCATAAAAACGAGGTTTCATGCTGTTGGCAGCTGAAAGGAACAGTAGCCTACTGATCATAATGAAACATCAGTTACAGATGTTCGATGTCTGCCTTTATTAAAGTTGATTATAGAAAACAGTTGCTCACAAATATAAATGTTGAGCCAAACATAGCAATCATTTTCACAGCCAGCATGTGTAGTCGTGGATATTATTGTTCATGTTTAGTCTTGTAAACTCAACCAGGCTAGTAGTATTATTCAAAAGATCATTAGCCCTTAGGTCACATTGAAGATCAATAAGTTCGAGCTGTAAATCGTTAAATGTTAAATGTTATGTTCCGTCTTTTAGTTTCCTCCATACTGTACTGTAGCAGTAGGTAAGCAACGTGAAACAGTTACTGAGAATAGGCCTACACACTGCACTCCACTAGATAACTGAGTGGTTGTTTCCCTCTCCTCTACCCATAGCAAGTCTATGTCATTCTGACGTATCTTTCTCTCCGTTTCGGCTAGCGGTAAACACCGCTCTCCCGCTCCGGATGAGCGCGCGCGCTCCTCGAGCGGTGTTTGTGCAGGCCTGATTTAGGTACTTATTTGTTTGATAAATTAACATAATCATAAAAATAAGGTACATTTCATTCTCTGTGATGTCAAATTAATAAAATAAAAAACAAGCATTGTTTTGAGAGACAAATTAACATAAAAACTGCAATAAATTACAACCCGTTTTTATGCGACTATAGTGCCTTAGATGTTATATTCAACATTTACTAGGTTGTCGTTACATTTTCTGCAACAGGAACAACACAGCAGGTGTCCCTTTGATTTCTGTTCATAATGAACTATTTAAATATTATAGTTTGATGCACTACAGAAGACTAGAAACATTCACAGCTGCACTGTCTGATAGTTCCTTCACTACTGAACAGAATACCACACCGCGAAACATTTCGTGCAGTCATCGTTACTATACCACAGTCTAGTATATACAGTCACGAAGCTTAATACTTACTAAATATGCAAACATAGACAGTTGAATTATGCATCCATAGATAGTTGCTGACCACCAGGATCGCTACTATCGCCTCATCACAGACTCTTTCCCTAACAGACCATAAAATGTATTGTACTTTCGATATCGTGTTCTTTTAAAAAAATTAACACCTTTCTTCCACTATTGAAATATGAAATACATAAGGTTTATATATTATTTTCATAAAATATATATCTATATATATAATTTGAACTGGTAATGGAAATTACGGGAAAACGGCTGAACGAATTTTAATAAATGGCCCCTCATTTTGAAGCTTGCAACCCAAAGTTTTTCGGAAAAGTAGTAGTTTTCAGTGAAATGTCAATTTTCCTACATAATTTTCCTATGTTCCAGAATCCATCTGTTGTCAGTTTTGAGAACTAATTTTATCGAATCACGGCCGACTTGATTGAATTTCAGAACAAAACACACTACAATAAACAATAGGTTATTACACGATGGCCATGACCTGCAGGATTGCTGACATATTTAGAGCTCAATTCAATTTGTTATTAAAACTGATTCTGCAGTGTATAATAATTTTCTGAGTATAGCTGTGTGTTGGATATTCAAATCTACGAAACTTGAGGTGGTTTGATGACATTATTATCATTAGAAATTAAATATTATTATAGTTAATATCATGATGCATCTATTTTTCATTAATTGTACATAATATTGATGCTATATTGATGACATGAAAGTGAAACGTTTTGAGGTTATGTAAGTAAATGTAGAGAATATCTTAATTTAGATCTTCATTTCTATAATTTACTGAGTGGTTGCTATATATATAACTACAAAACTTAAGTAAGATAATAATATTGTTATTAAAAATCAAATATTTTTATACTTATTAGCCCAGTGGGGTTGGGTCTTTTTCATATACTTAATGGCGGTGTAGTGTAGATATTGATATGTGTCATTGTCTTCAGTATTGGCTCGAGAGAGCGCAAAAATTATAGTTCCTAAGGAAAGATAAAAAGGTATTACTTACTGATAAATTAAGAGGCCTAGAAAATTTTGTAGTCTCCAGATCATTTCAGCAAGATCTCTTAGTAGGATAAAATGATTTTACGCTCTATATTTCAAGTTCTACATGCAGCAGCTATACGAAAATATTATTGTTCGAAAGCTTAGCAAACCTGACATTTTTTAAACTTCCGCCTACAATCCACAGTGACCTGAAATAGCTACTGCTATCATCCTGACATTGATTCTTGCGTTTTTGCGTTGAAACTCAAAAACTGAAGTTGGATAGGTTCAAGAGAAAGTACCTGGCCTAAAAAAAATCCATTCAGAGGGAGTATGTTTCATTATTATGGAAGCAAATAACTATTAAAAAGAGAAGTATTCTACATTGAAAATAAATATGAAAAATTTTTATTTGAACGTCTAACGAACTTAGTTTGCAGCAGCATTTGCTGCACAAGCCACTAGTTATATTCTATAAACTCACCTTCCTGGATCTTTCGGAAGAAGGATAACTCTAACCTATTTTTCTTACAATTTATAGTACTACAAACATCTCCTTGTCCCATATGCTTATTCAAATTATTGTATTTTAGCCATTTACATTTATTACAACCGATAACGAGCATTTCACAGTTTACATAGCATTTTCACAGAAATGCGAAATACGGCACAGTCAATGCCTTTTCGATCTAGACCAGGCCGTAATGTATGTTCGGGTTTTCTATTTCAGTGTATGTAGCTCAGTGAAATATTATATTATAACTTTATTGCTTATCATTGCTAAGCTTTATTTAGTAAATGTGTCCATAAGTTCCGTTTACTTCTTGTTGCATAATATGTTGCAGAAATAATTACAAAACGATGTTATTTTAATGTGAAGAGAATTTTACATGTTCATATAATGTGTTCGCGTCAACATTTCAAGTTTAGAATGGAAGATATTTTGAGGTTTAATAAAAAAGAATTTATATTGTGATTTCAATTTAGCACATCTACCTTCCTTAATTTTAGACAAAACATTTACCATACCACTCCTATGAAGTTACTGTACATACAATTGTGTTAATTCATCTCTTAAGTAGTAGATAAATACAATAATTCAGTACTCAATTTTAGTATTAAAATACAGACAAATTGAATGTCCGGTGTATCATACATGACATTATGCTTAATTATAATGTATAATTGCGAATTTAGGAATATAAATTAAATATAGTAAACATAACCTATAATTTTCATATGAATGGCAAGGCATTGGAGATCACTAAATTTAGAGAGAAAGGGACAACTGGTACAGTAAACATAGCCTATAATTTCAACATATCTAAATATCCGTGCGGTGCAATTGAAAATTATTGAATCGTGCATAAATGAATGTACAAGAATTTCGCAATATTTAATCGAAATAAAGGCAGGTATTACACATACGAACAACGTAATTTTCACACCATAAATATTACATCTTAACTCGCAAGTGAATTATGTCTGAAATGTCTCATAATCATTGTTTTAAATTTTATTAATGCAATTACACTACATTTTAGAGAAACGTATGTTACTGTTTATGCATTCCAACCAATTTATATGGTTGAAACGCCGCCCTTCGTGATCGGGTTAAGCGAGTTACATGGTCTGCCTTACGGCCTGTGTTAGATCACGATGGCTGTGGCACAGTCTATTGTTCATAGTACTCACAGCGCTCCAAGCGGCTAGCAACTATCGCGAGATTTGCAAAAAATTATCCTAAGCTTCGTGACTGTATATACTAGGCTGTGACTATACCATATTCTGGAACGGAGGGAGTATCTATTTTCCTATTTGTTTGTCTATCTGCCTATCTATCTGGTCTACCCATTTGCCTATCTGTCTATCTGTCGTGTTTTATTGTATTTATTTACATTCCATGGCATTCGTACATAGCTTCACAGCTAGAATATGGAACATGTCAAAAAAGGTCTTAATACAGGGACATCATTTTATTTTTACTTCAATTTTTATTGTACCTGAGTTTTTTAATGTACTTCACTCTCACCCCTTCAACCGTCTTCCACACAGATCCACGACCGCATATACGGTCATAGTAAACAGTACGTTCCAAAAATATGTTCGCATTATCCAGTGACGAAAGAGCATTCAATATTGAATCATTTTCGCACAGGTACTGTCGTCCATTTGCCTACGTCGTATCCCGGTTTCCCCAACCAGCTTTTATTCGCCAGCTAGTGGCTGGGCTGTCTTAGCTCTTTTCTGAGAACATTAATTTCTGTTAGGAATTGGAAGTCTACGTAATATTGTACAACTGTTTAAAATAACTTAAATAAAAGGGCCTCGTTAAGTAATTAACTGTCACGTGATTTCCTTCCTTTCTACGACCCTGCGATATAACCATTGGGACGGACAGTAGATAGTATGTCTGAGTAATTTTATCTTTTTTGGGCAGAAGTGAAGATTAATTTACAGTACGTAAGGTACTCTTTTATAGAGCAGGTACAGAATTATTTCAACATGAGTTACTAGTACGAAGAACTGGTAATTGGAATTAAGTACAATATGCTATAGTGCGATAATATGCACATTAGAACTGAAGCTGTATCGAAATGTGTTTAATATTCATATTATGATTATTTTTCAATTTAACTTCATCTCTATATTGTACGCTAATGTGTCGTAGACAGCATAATATACACTGCATAATGAATACGTCCACATGGACATCTCAGTTCGTGAGTAAAAACACTCATTGTTAATACTGTACTGTATTTTGATTAAACAAAAACCTAATGAAAATGATTAAACTCAAAAGCGCAATATTTCCTAGTTTACATAAATGGATGAACTACTTTTCTTCCCTCCTATACCTAGTAAAGTGATTTGTTTGTATATTACGTCAGTATCATCGAACTCCAATCGTGGAAGGGGATAACAAACGGCGTTGATCCAGAGGTATAGGCAAGTTATTATTAAAAATGTTAGTAAAAATAAAATGATGTCCCTGTAGTACTGCAAAGTCTTCATTATTGTCACAGTCTAGTTGAAATAAATACAGAAGAGTTTTACAATGTGCTAGTACAACACTAGGGGTTAGTATTGATTCTTAATACAAGACAAAAATATTCATAAAGCGTTGTTAAATGTAATAAATTTACTTAAAGAAGGCGTGAGAAACTAGGTACTTCTTTAATTTGGCCATAAATAATCTTATGTTTTGAGTTCTATTTTTATATCCATAGGGAGGCTATTAAAAAAATTTTAACGCACTACATTTTGATAGCACGATAGATTTGCCGATGGAGTATGAAAGTCATTTTTGACGCGTATTTATGCTATGAACTGCTGAATTAGTTACAAAGTTTTCCCAATTACATAGGAAAAAATGTATTAGTGAAAATATATATTGACAAGCCATGTGCATTATTTGTAGTTTTTTTGAAATGGTCCTACACGATTCCCTAGATTTGGCACCTACTATTATTCTAATTACTCTTTTTTGTAATAGAAATATACTGTTACTATCTGTGGAATTTCCCCAGAATATTATTCCAAAACTCATTACCGAGTGGAAGTATGCAAAGTATATTGTTTTTAAGGTATTGTTATTTACTATCTCTTGCGTAATATATCTAATATCAAAACGTGCTGAATTTATTTTGGGGGTAATTTCTTTAATATTTTTTTTTTTTTCCAATTTAACACATTATAGATTTGTAAGCCAAGAAATTTGGCTGTTGTTTTTTCTATTAGCGACCTGTTGTTAATAATTATTGTGCTTGAAATTTGCGATGTTGAATTTGGACAGGATTTAAATTGAATTATGTTAGTTTTGTATCAATTTAATACTAATTTACTGGCTGAGAACCAATCACACATTTTGAGTAGAATTTCCTCTCTTGAAGATTGGAATGTGTTGGAGTTATTGGCTGTAATTACTATACCTGTGTCATCTGCAAATAATATGGGATAACCCACTTCTTTTATTGTCTATCTGTCTATCAGTCTGTTTGTCTACCGATCTATCTTATCTGCCTGTCTGCATATCTATCTATCTGTCTGTCTGTCTGTCTGTCTGTCTGTCTGTCTGTCTGTCTGCCTGTGTGTTTTATCTATTTGCCTATCTATCTTGTCTACCTGCAGGTTTCGGAAAATAGTGTTTAAAATTAAAATAAATGTATATTTTAGTCAGTATGGCTTCACGATTTTTATAAACACATTTATTGAACACAAATTTAATGTTATCGGAATATATTATGCTGTATGTAAAGTTGTTAAAAAAAGAACGCTCTTTAATAACAAGTAATAAAATAATTTTTGACGCTATTATCAGCCAATGTTCCTTAAAGGGAATGGCGTTTTGTTTGTTACATATTTGATACTTGGTTGTCAATCGAAAACCATATATCTGTTCCTCCATTCATTGTTTGAGTCGCTTAAGAAACTTCCTGCCCCAGCAACTAAAACTTACCCTAGTACAAACCCTAGTAATGCCGCACTTCGATTATTGTGACGTTCTGTTGAGTGACCTAAGTTCTGAATTGTCAATCAAGTTATAGCAAGTTCAGAATATGTGCGTCAGATACGTGTGCAACATCCGTCGATATGGTCACACATCACCGTCCTTTGGAAGTCTTTCGTGGCTCCGACTTAAAAAACTTTACTCTCTTTGTCTTTACTCTTTCGAATTCTGCACACCTTAACACCAAATTACCTTTCGTCTCGTTTCTCTTACCTATACTCTAACCACGACGTAAATACCAGATCACTTATCTGTCGTACGCTAAGTATACCTCTACATAGACCATCTTGTTATTCATCATCTTTTACAGTATCCACCTCGCGTCAATGGAATTCCTTGTCACAAAGTATTAGGGGCTGCAAGACAATAAACACCTTTAAAACAGCTTAAAAGATAACCTTCTTAGCATTTCACTCCAATCATACTGATTTAAACTATCACTGACTACATTGTTACTCCTTCCTTTAGACATGCATCCTGATAGTGCTGTATTTTCAAAATTGTCTCATAATAATCTCTTTCTATTATCTAACATTATTTGAAATATATTAGCATTCTATGTATTTTAGCTTAATTCTGCTACACAGTTTGTATTTAGTGTTTAATAAATAGTTCATAGTATTTTGTTGTTTAATTCGTAAATAACTCTTGTATGCATGTAACTCTTATCTAAATCAAATTGTTGAATTCTTTGTAAGTTGATACATATGTATGTATCCTTTTTGCTGGTTGAGTGGAAGAGAAGGCCTTACGGCCTTAACTCTGCCAGCTAAAAAATTATTATTATTATTATTATTATTATTATTATTATTATTATTATTATTATTATCGTATTTTCATAGTCACGTTGATTACATTTACAATCACGCAATCAGAATGCTAGGAATAATACGGTCAATAACTTATTCTTTTTCCACGCCCGATTCTCTTTTAATGCTATACTATACATTGGTGCGATCGAAACTCGAATATGCATCTGTAGTTTGGAACTCGATTACAACTACGGACTCGGCTAAATTAGAAATATACAAAGAAAATTTATATCCTTATGTTCATTCAGATTTCTGCCCATTAATTCCGGGTATAGTTATGAGAGAAAATGTGAATATTTTAATTGTCAAAATCTATATGCTAGACGCCATGAGCTAGATTATCTGTTCTTTTGTAAAGTCCTCAAAGGTGATATATCCTGTGACTCTTTCTTAAACAATATTACCTTACGTATTCCAACAAAAGATATGAGAGCCCACAAACTTTTCTATATTAGAAATTCGAAATTTCTTTCACCAGTCTCCAGATGCATTAAAAATGCCAACATGCATGGCTGTGAATTCGATCCCTTCAATGTATAGACTTAGTTTGCTCTTGGCAACGATTTATCATTTATGTATTCTTTTAGGCATTATACTCAATTAACATTGTCTCATAGTATTCTTAGTTATCCAGTCATCGTCATTATTGTAATTGTAATTATATTTATGTGTAATAATTATTTTTGTTTTATGTTTTTGTTATATTTGTGCTGAACTGTAATTGGCCACTGGCTGTTGTACAGCACATTAAATAAATAAATAAATAAAGTAAATAAATAAATTATTATTATACACATATAAATTAAAAGTTCATAGTGAAAATACGTTGTGCCAAAGCTTTGTAGACACAGGCCTAATGGCTTTTTGCAATGCGGAATGCGTAATTGAAAAATATGTAGAGGGTCGTGTTTATATAATTTCGCGAGATATGAAACAGAATTCTACTCGACGTTGTGGACGATACATCCTGGAAGAAATTTCATACACGTGGAAGTATGTGTTACATAGTTAGCTCAGATTATTAAGTGTATATGAAAAAGTATGCAGAACACATTTTTGCAACGTTTATTAAATTCTGCTGCGACGCTCCCAGCGCTTCATCAAAGAAGAATGAGAGAAAGGACGGGCGTACAGAATTGTGTGTTCACTCGAAGCGGAAAATAAAGGAGGAAAACTTTACATAACTAAGTAATTTCAACGAACGAACAATAAAGTATAAAAGCCCAACTTGGTTTATTCTTATTGGGAATATGTTTCATGTTGCTCCGAAGAATAGATATGTTTAGCAAATAAGTCGAAGTTTGCAATATATACAGAGCTTTCATTTCGAACTTCCCAGTCTAAATATATATATATATATATATATATATATATATATATATATATATATATATATATATATATATATTGTAACGTTATTTCAAATCAACAACAATGTAATTTATTGTCACAACAATAACTCTTCACTTTCTACACAGTAACACAGCGTTCGTTATTGCACTCCACAAACGACAATGACAATTTACTTGGACTATTACGAACAACAATGAACTGTTAATCTTAACTAATATTCACAAAGAACTATTTACAAATCAGAACTGTCAGTTCTCAGTTCACAGTTCTTCTAGCTCAGTCACTCGAGTTCACAGTATCTCGAACCACAGACCTTCAGAGACAGTCCACTGCACTCGAACTCAGGTCCCTCCAACTGCGGTCCACTGCACTCGAACTCAGGCCTTCGGATGCTGACACAGTTTGCGGACGCACACTCGAGTCGAACTCCGGTACACAAGACTGGCTTGCTTGCTCTGGCTTACTCACTGAATGGCTGAATAAACTGAAAACTGCCCGAGTTCGCTGGCGTTTCTTCTTTTATAGCAAAATCATAGTTGCGAGAAATTTCTACAGGTGTCTTCTCGAATTATCTGGCTATCTCCACTTCGGACGGACTTCTCTAGAAGATTCGGGAGGGTCCCCTTCACTCCGTAAGTAGCAGCTGCGCGCGCACTCTCCCCTCGTCGCGTTGACGTAATACACCCCCTCTCTTCTCTCCGCCGCGCGCCGTCCCTCAGTGCTCCGCGCGATCTGCTCTCTTGCGGGACGCTGGTCGTGAGTTCGAATCTCACGTCGCTTTCACAATATATATATAAAATTTGAACTGGTAATGGAAATTACGGGAAAACGGCTGAACGGATTTTAATGAATGACCCACCATTTTGGAGCTTGGAATCCAAGGATTTTCAGAAAAATAGTAACTTTCAGTGAAGCGTTACTTTTCCTACATAATTTTCATATTTTCCAAAATCCATCTTTCGTCAGATTTGAGAACTAATTGCATTTCAGAATAAAACAAAACACACACTGCAATAAACAATAGGCTATTACACGAAGACCATGACCTGCAGGATTGCTGACATATTTAGAGCTCAAATTCAATTGGTTATTAAAAGCTTCAAGACATGCTACAAATAATTTACAGGTCTGATTCTGTGGTGTGTAATTTTCTGAGTACAGCTCTGTATTGGATATTGAAATGTACAAACCTTGAGGTGGTTTGATGACATTATTACCATTAGAAATGAAATATTATTATAGTTAACGCCATGATGTGACTATTTTTCATTAATTATACATATTATTGATGATATGAAAGTGAAACGTTTTGGGGTTACATAAGTAGAGGCAGAGAATATTTTTAATTAGATCTTCATTTCTATAATTTATATATTAGAAATATAGAAACGTTAACAATATTGCAGTATTTTCAACCCTCTTCTATGGAAGAAGGGCGTAATTAAAAAAATTGAAAGCTTCGTTCTCGTACAATATTTAAACATTAACCATGGAACTCATTGTAATCACAAGAGAACGTATTGCCCTACAATATATATGAATAGTGTCATATTCCAGCAAAGGATGCAGGTACAGATAGTTTTTGTTTATTATCTCAAAACTATGTTTTCTGAATTATGCCCTTCTTCCAATTAACTCCTTTGTTAGTATATATCAATGGTGGGCATTCTTGCGGCATTGCCGCAGTGACGTCAGACCTCAGCGAAGCATCTAACTTACCACCTACCTTACCCTTCCCCCACTCCATGAAAATACTGCGCGTGTACGTGGCGGATTATACTGGACTGCTGTACTTCGGAGCTTCATTAGTGATACAATGTCTTTCGCAGAATCATATGAATCGAGAGGATATCACGCTTACAAGAAAGCCGGTGCTTTCATTTCTCATGTTTAGGATTAATTACAATTATTCAGGACGTGAACTTAAATATGTACCGTACATTCTTAAAATAGATCACCTGTTATACGAGTTCAAAGAACACAGATTCAGTGATTTTAAAGGATGGAGAAAGATTTCAATATTTTTGCCACTCCTTTTCATGTTTAAATTGAAGATGTTATCCCAGAATTGCAGTTAGAGGTACTGGATTTGCAGAATGATGGCTTCTTGAAAGCATAATGTGAAGGTCTACTGGGGGATAAAATCTCTTAAAAGATGTCCAGTACTACATATCCACTGCTTAGACAGTTTGCTTAAAAAATAATGAGTACCGTCATTTCCCATAACTATGCTCTTGAAACATAACTATTGTCCACGATACAACTATTCAAATTTTGTACTCCATAACGTAGTACCTCGTTTATCTATATTCTTGCTGTACTGTAGTTTGAATTCAAGTCATTGCAGCTATCTACGAACGGTCTATGTTACTTCTACAATGATCTTTAAATGGTTGTATCGTGGACCATAGTTGTGTTCCAGGACCATAGTTATGGGAAATGACGGTATGTATTTATCAACCTACCAGTGCGAACAGCTGTTTTCTAAAATGAAATTTATAAAGTACAGCCACAGATTCCGCTTAAGCGATGCTCACCTCCTTGCGCAACTGAAAATAGCATGCACAGATAAATCCCAATTTCGAAGAAATTGCTTTGAAAAATTATTAATTAAATATCACGTGAATGGACTATTCTAATTACATACTAGTGGCTTGTGCAGCAAATGCTGCTGCAAACTAAGTTCGTTAGACGTTCAAATAAACATTTTTCAGATTTATTTTCAATGAAGAATACTTGTCTTTTTGATAGTTATTTGCTTCCATAATAATGAAACATACTCCCTCTGAATGGATTTTTTAGGCCAAATACTTTTTCTTGAACCTATCCATCTTCGGTTTTTGAGTTTCAACGCGAAAACGCAAGTATCAATGTCAGGACGATAGCAGTAGCTATTTCAAATCATTGTGGATTGTAGGCAAAAGTTAAAAAAAAAAAAAAGAAAAAAAAATGTCAGGTTTGCTAAGCTTTCGAACAATAGCATTTTCGTATAGCTGCTGCATGTAGAACCTGAAATGTAGAGCGTAAAATCATTTATCCTACTAAGAGATCTTGCTGAAATGATCTGGAGACTACAAAATTTTCTAGGCCTCTTATTTTATCAGTAAGTAATACCTTTTTATCTCTCCTTAGGAACTGTAATTTTTGCACTCTCTCGAGCCAATACTGAAGACAATGACACATATCAATATCTACACTACACCGCCATTAAGTATATGAAAAAGACCCAACCCCACTGGGTTAATAACTATAAAAATATTTGATTTTCAATAACAATATTATTATCTTACTTACGTTTTGTAGTTATATATAGCAGCCACTCAGTAAATTATAGAAATGAAGATCTACATTAAGATATTCGCTACATTTACTTACATAACCTCAAAACGTTTCACTTTCATGTCATCAAAATAGCATCAATATTATGTAGAATTAATGAAAAATAGACGCATCATGATATTAACTATAATAATATTTAATTTCTAATGGCAATAATGCCATAAACCACCTCAAGTTCCGTAGATTTGAATATCTAATACACAGCTGTACTCAGAAAATTATATACTGCAGAATCAGTTTTTAATAACAAATTGAATTGAGCTCTAAATATGTCGGCAATCCTGCAGGTCATGGCCTTCGTGTAATAGCCTATTGTTTATTGTAAAGTGTGTTTTGTTCTGAAATTCAATCAAGTCGGCCGTGATTAAATAATATTAGTTCTCAAAAGTGACAACAGATGGATTTTGGAAAATAGGAAAATTATGTAGGAAAATTGACATTTCACTGAAAACTACTACTTTTCCGAAAAACTTTGGATGCCAGGCATGAAAATGAGGGGTCACTCATTAAAATCCGTTGAGCCGTTTTCCCGTAATTTCCATTACCAGTTCAAATTATATATATAGATGGTAGGTAGGAGTGTAGTGGCGCAACTGTCTGTAAATCCGTCATTGCACTGTAGAGTGCAACCCCTCCCACAGTATGTAGTTGCCATTTAAATCCTGTCTTGTGGGTTGCGTTCATTTTGCCCACCACTGGTATATGTAGATCATCATTCTGGCAATTTTACGTGATTTATGTACACAGTGGCACAAAATAGTAATGTAAACGTCTCTTTATCCTTCATAAGATATGTGAAAACCCGCCCAGAGAGTCACACTTTGTTACTCTTTAGTTACAAGTTTACTTCTTGCTAGCTGCTGTCCTACTAATGCTATTACTTTGGACTTGCTACAAGAGATTTACAACTGTTGCCTACCATTAGTTAATTACATGCAGCGATTAAAAACAGTCCTGTTGCGCTCGTATTCCCACTGCCGTGACTGCGAATGTAGCCTAAGACGGGATATTTGTGGCGCTAATGTATTTAGTGCTGTTAATCTGTCTAATGTATTGGAAAGCCGCTGGCCTTCCCCTGTAGCTCGTGCTGAATGATGTAGACGGTAATGAAGAAGAATGGCAGCAAGTCGGTGTTTGCTATGTGGTTGTAAGCGGATTGTAGTGTTGTAACACACCCCACAGCAGAAGACGTACAAGTCTACTTGTAGGATTTACTGCCCGCTTCCCAGTCTCGGAAAGAGAGAGACTCGAGTCTATAATGATGACAAAGGAAATCCTCATCTTGCTTATGTGGACCAGAAAGCAACTCACTCGAATAACAAAATGTTTCTTTACATACCATTAGGGACTACTTCACCGCCCGTAAATTTTATGTAGGCTATTAGATCTCTTGACTAGGGGTCGTATTCTGGCCCAGGGCGTACGGAGTTAAGATTAGTCATACATAGACTATACTGGCGTGACGTCATGTTGGCGCGTGGCACAGATACTATAAGGCAATATTTGCTTCTTCTTCTTTCTTCTGCAATTGACTTTCTACAGAGTGATTTATATAGAACTGACACATTTCTTTCTTTAATTATTCCGTTGGAAATTCATTCAATTAGCACCAAATTAAGCAGAATGTTCTGGAGTTTCGATTCCTTGTCACTAGATGCGCAGATGTTTATGTTTTATTCCTACTGTTGGCAGCACTGACCCAATTTTAGCACCAAATTAAGCAGAATGTTCTGGAGTTTCGATTCCTTGTCTACCTACATCAGGTTATTTTACGACGCTTTATCAACAGCTTAGGTTATTTAGCGTCTGAATGATATGAAGGTGATAATGCCGGTGAAATGAGTCCGGGGTCCAGCACCGATAGTTACCCAGCATTTTCTCGCAATGGGTTGAGGGAAAACCCCGGAAAAAACCTTAACCAGGTAACTTGCCCCGACAGGGAATCGAACCCGGGCCACCTGGTTTCGCGGCTAGACGTGCTAACCGTTACTCCACAGGTGTGGACTCGATTCCTTGTCACTAGATGCGCAGATGTTTATGTTTTATTCCTACTGTTGGCAGCACTGACCCAATTTTAGCACCAAATTAAGCAGAATGTTCTGGAGTTTCGATTCCTTGTCTACCTACATCAGGTTATTTTACGACGCTTTATCAACAGCTTAGGTTATTTAGCGTCTGAATGATATGAAGGTGATAATGCCGGTGAAATGAGTCCGGGGTCCAGCACCGATAGTTACCCAGCATTTGCTCGTAATGGGTTGAGGGAAAACCCCGGAAAAAACCTCAACCAGGTAACTTGTCCCGACCGGGAATCGAACCCGGGCCACCTGGTTTCGCGGCTAGACGTGCTAACCGTTACTCCACAGGTGTGGACTCGATTCCTTGTCACTAGATGGGCAGATGTTTATATTTTATTCCTATTGTTGCCAGCACTAGATGCGCAGATGTTTATGTTTTATTTCTATTGTTGGCAGCACTAGATGCGCAGATGTTTATGTTTTATTCCTATTGTTGGCAGCTGTTTTCGACATTTTGTGTCAACGTGAAAATGCAGTACACATTAAATCAACGACTCTTCCTTGTGAAGCAATACTGGATTTCGAATTCAATTACAGCTACTCAAAGGGCATACCAGAGAGAATTTGGTGTTCGCAATCCTCCCAAAAGAAACACAATACTGGGACTGGTAAACAAATTGGAAACAACTGGATCTCTGGTGAGTGAAAAGGGCAAGCATCGTTCATCTAGGGTTCCCACGGTTGTTGTTGACGTAAGAGCACGACTGGAGCAGTCACCCAAAAAATCATTAAGACGTTTGTCGCAGGAGACAGGGTACACCTACTCAATGTGTCAGAGAGCCTAAAGCCATATAGGGTTACGGTTGTTCGTCAGCTACAGGAACCAGATAAGGATAAAAGATTGAATTATTGTCGTTGGTTACAGACGTTCATTGTGCAAAATCCTGCCATATTGTCCATCACATGGCTCACAGATGAAGCATGGTTCCATTTATCCGGTTATGTGACGACCGAATAATTTCCAGGAACCTGTGGCCATCGAGATCTCCGGATTTGACAACGCCGGACTTCTTTCTATGGGGTTACTTAAAAGACAGGGTTTACGCCACACGTCCCAGACATTGGACAATCTGAAGCACAACATCACACAGGAGATTCAAGCTAACAACAGAGTCCTCCAACGAGTGGCCAGTAACATGGAACTACGTGTTGAGTTGTGCCTTATGCAGGATGGAGGACATTTTGAACATTTGCTATAGAGGTAAATAATCTCCCAGAATTCCTCTACATTTTAGGTATAATAAGTTGTCGCTAGCACAGTTCGTTTTAAAACAATTAATGAAAGAAATGTGTCAGTTCTATATAAATCACTCTGTATTACTTACAAATGGTTCTTAAGGAACCCGCAGGTTCATTGCCGCCCTCACATAAGCCCGCCATCGGCCCCATTCCTGTGCAAGATTAATCCAGTCTCTATCACAATATCCTACCTCCCTCAAATCCATTTTAATATTATCCTCCCATCTATGTCTCGGCCTTCCCAAAGGTCTTTTCCCCTCGTGGCTCCCAACTAACACTCTATATGCATTTCTGGATTCGCCCTTACGTGCTACATGCCCTGCCCATCTCAAACGTCTAGATTTAATGTTCCTAATTATGTCAGGTGAAGAATACAATGCGTGCAGTTCTGCGTTGTGTAACTTTATTCATTCTCCTGTAACTTCATTCCTCTTAGCCCTTAATATTATTCGGATTAGTCTTTAAGGTATCAAAATATGGTTATTCAGGTTTACAATGACGTCTGTTTAGTTTCGATGACACTTCATACAGGGTGTCTAGAATATTTTAAATGATGGATAACATGTAACTGTCATTCATTTTTCAGTCGTCCGTATGACTAAAATATTCATGATATGGCAGTCATAGTTGGCAGTTTAATTTATTTTCATAATAACATTATTATATTAAGAGCCCAAAAAAATTATGACATGCTGGCATATTCTTACAATTTTGTATGGAATGACCCAGTAATTAGTTGATTCGTGCTATTAAAATAATATTATAGAAATACTATTTACAGTCTTAGAAAAAAGTTTTGTCGCATGGATACTTTTTAAGTCCCACAAAGAAGACAGTGTGCATGATGAGAGGACTTGCGATCTGGGTCACAAGAGAAGGATTAATTGAAGTAATAAAATTAGTTTTGTTTCGTTGTATCTCTGATCATGCGCCCTGCCCCATTTCTGAGACTTATCAAGTATCTATGCGACAAAACTTTTTTTCTAAGACTGTGCGTTTTCATACGTTATTGCATTATTGCTCAGAAATACTAAAGTCTGTGTGATGTATCTTGTCTTACTGTGAAAAGAGAGAGAAAGGAGATATGTCTTACTTCGTCTGTGTTGTTATGGCGATGGGGGAGTGGAGCGATGCCGTCCATCCATCCAGTGGCGGAAGGGACTAGTTGATATATTCTGTAGCACAAAATAAAATAACAAAATATCGCTCTTCGTACTGTGTAGTTCCATCACTGAGCTTGTCTTTCAAGAAACTGAATTCCGGTAGCCTTTAGAATGACAAGGTTTTGAAAGGAATCCTGAAAATTTACAACCCTCCTATAATCTCCACCCTCATTTGAAGGGACTTGGTTTTATTGCTACTGAGACAAGATAAACCTTACCAGGTATAACGCTTAGGCCCAATTGTATAAAACTCCCTGACTAAAGATCAACTTTGATCGAAGATCGAAAAATGAACCGAGTTCAGACACTTCTTCTATTGTATAAAACTTTTCTGCGATCAAATTACCTTGGTTCAAATGCAATCTAAGTTCACGTGAAAAGGATTTGGCAACATCGCATAAACAGGTGAAATACGTGATGCGCGGACCATGTTACACAGGTTTGTTCAGTGTTGACAATCTAGCGACTTTAACTCTTTTTCAACAACAATTTCTTTTAACTTTTATATTTCTTAAATAGGGATTTAGTGACCTTTTAGCACCCCATACTGACAAAAATTTAATCTTTCTTTGTTGATAATGAGAAATCTAGCGACTTTACAACTACTTTTTGGCGACTTTCCGTATTACACTCTGTAGGAGACACTGGTTTTTTGTGCAATGTAAATAATGGCGGACAATAAGAAGAAGGTTGACTGTTCTCCAAGTTGTTATCATGTTATGGTGTTTGATACTGCTAAACATAATAAAGCTTAAAAAACGACAATTTTCGTTTAGTAATACAGTTAATTGAAAATTTATTAATGTACATATCATATCCATTAATAATTAATGGTTGTTATAAACATAATATAATTATAGGTTATGTTATTTGATACTGCTGAACACGATAGAGCCTTATAAAATATAAGAATGTTTGTGTATTAAGGCAAGAAATTGAAAGAAATATATATAAATGTACCTAACATATCTATTAATATTAATAATAATGGATATTTTATTTGCACAATCTGTCACTCGTATATTTCAAACAGAAAATAAATAACTGAACTTGGATCATCTAACTTAATCGGAGAAATTTCTTCAGTCAAAATTGACTTTAGTTTGAGACAAATTAATCTTAGATTAGACTTTATACAACACAAAATTCCAAGTTCAGCTGAAACAAGGATCTATTTAACCTCTGATCTAAGATTAAATGGTTTATACAATCGGGCCTTATCGTTCCAAACGCTTTCAAAAATGTAGTAGAAGAATTCTGAAGCTGCATAAGATTTCATATGTTATTAATGTATGTAACATAATCTCTAACAGAGATGCATTCCAGCAAGAAAATACACACTCAGATTTTACACACTGATAAACATCTTCCGCAATGGAATGTCCCGCTTAATTGGAACTTAGTATGTTTCATAAAAATTTATGTGGAGACCTCTAGCACGGATGCGTAACCCCATTTCAGCAATCAAGATTAGAAACCGCAGTGCATTTTCTCACCTGGGTGATCGTAGTTATGCCTGACTGGCTAACATTTTGTGGACGACTAAAGCTCACTTCACACTTAGTGATCATATTAAACAGTTCACATTCCGTGATATGGACGGATCGAAATTCATGGCGTTGGGATTCATATTCACTGAGCGCTGCGATGCCCGCCGTATGATCTGCATTCACCTGGCTATTCATCATTAGTTATCGGTACTACGAACCGTGTACGCTGGCAGAAATCCCTGAATACCAGTTAAAGTTTTGCGACAAATACTTGAACATAGTACTAACGAGGGAAACGTCACAACTTCAGGGCCCTATTCCACAAATGAATGGTATATACAAGTACATTACAAATTATAACTAAAAGTTATTGTAAAGCTGTGGTTCCCAGCCTTTTCGATGTCACGGAATACCTCCAAAATCTTTCCAAAAATTAGACTGGTTACAGTCATTAAATATTTTCCTTAGATCTAACTATAAATGATTGTAGAACTATAAATGATTGGGTAGAACTATAAATGATTGGAATGACCTACCTGCAGCGGTCTTTGAGGGCTGTCCTTCCTTAAGGAGATTCAAGAAAAATTTAAAAAGTTGTATATAAAGTGAAAATTAAAATTAAGGTGACATTCAACATTTAATTTTTTAAGGTGACATGTATTTATCTAGGCTGACGAGTTTACTTCCTTGGTTTGAATTGTAAATTATTTAAAAAAAACTAGCGTGTAAGAGGGCCTTAGACTAGAAATGTTTAGTTTAAATGTAGTTCTGTTTATAAGTATGCATAAGGATGTAATTATTTGACTTATTTGAACTGTTTTATCAGTGAAGCGAAGTGAGTCAGTGAAGTTATGGTTTTACAGACTAGAAATGTTTAGTTTAAATGTAGTTCTGTTTATAAGTATGCATAAGGATGTAATTATTTGACTTATTTGAACTGTTGTATCAGTGAAGCGAGGTGAGTCAGTGAAGTTATGGTTTTACAGTGCAGTGAACAGTTCCGATCAGTGATAATTTATAGCGTCAATGAAATGTGTTCTATAGTGTCAGTGAAAAGAGTTACAGAGTGTCAGTGAAATGTGTGCTAAAGTGTCAGTGAAATGCGTCATAGTGTCACTACAGGGAATGAGATGAGAGTAAAGTGAAAGACTATTGAAACTTATGTAGGACCTATAGATAATTATGTAGGTTGTATTGTAAAATTAGGTATTTTATTTTGTTTTATTATTATTGTGTTAAATCAAAATTGTATATGTGTTGTAAAATTGTATTGTGTATTGTAAATTTTATTGTGTATTGGTTATCATTTTATTGTGTATTGTTAATATTGTATATACCACTGCCACCGGGTGCTTGCCCACTTGCAGTGTAAATAAATACAATACTGTGAATTAAAGTTCTTTAATAAATTTACAGTGGTATTAATTTCAGTTTTAGCTTTTGAATATAGGGGAGTAGTGGGTACATTGAGACATAAAATATTAAGACATATGTATGCAAGTGAAATTTCAAGTATTTTTAAAATCACGTGCGATAGAAATATACATTAAAACATGGAGTACAATAATACATAAACAGAAATGTTAATAAAGGACGTAATATACAATACGTGCTTGTCAAAAAAATGCAAATGTCTCACTGTTCCCATTCAGAAGGGTACAGTGAGACACCACACAGTCTATTAACGGACATTGAAATGATTTACATTTATTTCAAAACAAAAGAAAGCTTGCTGTCTCTTTATCTTGCTATGTTATCTTATTTAGAATCATTTTGATGTCTGACTTCGAAACCATTGAAATATCTGGAACATTTGGAAAAGTGAATTTTCCATGACTTTTCAAACTTTTGCGAAAAAATAAAATGAATTTTTGGTGACAACAAAGCTTATAATTATAAGAATTTAATTTAATTCTTTATTATTTTTAAGATTTTTTTTTTTAATTTTGTGAATAATTTTTTATTTAAGAAACCATTAAAATGTAATGTATCCATTATTTTAAGCTACAGTTCCTAAATTGGTTACTAGTATGTTCATTTTTAATGTTAGTTACTGGTAAATGTAATATAATTACAGTTTATTTTTGCAAATCATTGGTACATGGGAACAGTGAGACGTCTCAGTGTACCCTTCAATGGCATGTCTGACTGTTCCCTTTACGCACAGTTCGTTTAAAAATGGCGCCATCACTTCAAAATCAAAAAAAGAAAGACAAAACTTTGCAAAACATAACGTCAAATACCATAGTATTAGGTAGCAAACCGTTCATATTTCTATATAATTTGTATATCCAATATAACCTTCATTAAACACAAGCCAAAATTTTACTTCTAGAGTAAAAAATTACGAATTATTTTTCATCACTCACCTTTATAACTAGAGTCAAATCGAGTATGAAAATATTGTTACTTTACTCATGCAACATACAACTCCACTGTTACATACATTTCAACATCAAAATTTACCATCTAATAAAAAAAAGTCTCACTGTTCTCCCTTCCTCACTGTACCCACTTCTTCTCTACTTACTTATGGCTTTTAAGGAACCCAGAGGTTCATTGCCGCCCTCATATAAGCCCGTCATCGGTCCCTATTCTGAGCAAGATTTATCCAGTCTCTATAATCATATTCCACCTTCCTCATGTTTATTTTAATATTATCCTGCCATCTACATCTGGGCCTCCTCAAAGGTATTTTTCACTTCGGCCTACCAACTAACACTCTATAGTATGCATTTCTGGATTCGACATACTGCTACATGCTCTACCCATCTCAAACGACTGGATTTAATGCTCCTAATTATTAAGGTGAAGAATACAGTGCGTGCAGTTCTACGTTCTGTAACTTTCTCCATTCTCCTGTAACTTCATCCCTTTTAGCCCCAAATATTTTCCTAAGCACCTTATTCTCAAACACCCTTAACCTATGTTACTCTCTCAAAGTGAGAGTCCAAGTTTCACAACCATACAGAAGAACCGGTAATTTAACTGTTTTATAAATTCTAACTTTCATATTTTTTGACAGCAGACTCGATGATAAAAGCTTCTCAACCTAATAATAACAGGCATTTCCCATACTTATTCTTTGTTTAATTTCCCCCCCGAGTATCATTTATATTTGTTACTGTTGCTCCAAGATATTTCCAATTTTTATTTTCCCATTTCGTACAATATTCTGATCACGAGACATAATCATATACTTTATCTTTTCGGGATTTACTTCCAAACCTATCTCTTTACTTCCTTCAAGTAAAATTCCCGTGTTTTCCTTAATAGTATGTGGATTTTCTCCTAACATATTCACGTCATCCGCATAGACAAGCAGCTGATGTAACCCGTTCAATTCCAAATCCTCTCCCCGTGAGCTCTTTTGTTAACCACTATAGAACACGTAGTAAAAAATTTCATGTTCCTATTATCAAAATTGTAAGAGCCTTTACACTTCGAACCTGACGAAATGTGCTGAAAAAAAGTGTGAGAAAACAGCTTGTAATATTTGCATGGAATAGAAGTTCAAGGGTACAGCGATTTATATGTTGCGTAATTTTTATGCTTTCGAGCGCCGTAGAGCATTGAAACTTGCTCAGTATATAAATGAGAGATTGCTGATTAATTTTCACAAGAAAACAAAAATGCGATTTTTGACTGACAATGACCAAAATTTCACGCCCTTAAAATCCTCTTAGAGATATAAAGCTAAGAGTGCACATTATTAAATTAATGTATATAAAAAATTAAACTTATTTTTTGATCCTCGAAGGTGTACGTAACCTCTTCCTTTAAATTTCTGAGAAAAAGGATTAGGATTCAACACTTTCATACCTAGGCCTATATAATGTTGGTAATGTGTTGTGGGGTTTCTTAACAATACAGCAGCAAAATAATCTCATTGTACTCTTATGATTTAGGAGCGTATTCCTATGTAATTAAATATTCTTTTTGCATGTGATAAAACGCAATTAACAAAGTTAAAAATTCGGAACATGAAGTTTCAAGTTTAAAACCCGAATCTTTATTTCACATAAAAACACATATTTTCACAAAAACATTATGTAGATACATATTTTCAGGAGATCTGTTATAAACACATAAATCTTGGAGTTTTTTTACTTAAATAATCTTTTACAAGAACTTTTAAATATTTTAAAACTAAATCAATTATAAAACTCAGAAGTACGTAATCTTTTTTAAGAATTCTTGGTTGCTTCGTGTTTCTAAGCGCTGTGTGGTGTATCCATGATCCATTTTTGTAATAGTATCACCTCAAGTTCTGAGAGCTGCTAGGCAGCATATCAATGTTTTTATTAGAGAATAAATTAACATGGACAAGGTAGAGAGATCTTGCAACACATAATTAGGAAAGTTTATTGTTGCTGAAGATGATTTCGTTCCACGCTTTGTTTGTGAAATACAACACATAAGAGCTCTGGTATGAACATTATTTAATTTAAACTAATCTCTCGCCTCTCGCCTATCAAGTAAGGCAATATATCTTCTTGTGATTCCCTGTCATCGGGTTTCGTCAATCGATATCCTTCAAGATATACTGAAAGATGGTTGTTTAAAAAACGATTTGCCTTTCCTGTTAGCAAATTTAAGCTTTTTGTGTGACACCATAAAAAAACTCGAAACATCCAAAAACCTGTTGTCTCAAACAGGGAGGTGCGTGCCGTGGAAATTAAACTAGACTCGCTACCAGGTTCAGAAGTACAAGTACTAAGGGACATATTCCAGAATGTGTTTGGGAAAAACAGTGGATATAAAAAAATGTGTAAAGTTGCTCAAGTGTTGGAGAATGTGCCTGTAGGTGAAATTGACGGTGTATGTTTTTGTGATATTCCTTAAATATGCACGTCTGACGTCCTGTGATGTGGAAAGATCGTTTTCACAGTATAAGTCGTTGTTCAGAGATAATCGGCATGCATTTGCGATGGAAAATTTGGAGTTGACCTTTGTTGTTCACTGCAATTCTCGGCCAACTACTAGCACTCAACTGTGGCTGGTGAGTACCTAGTAACATTTCTTTTTTCAAGCTAAGTAAGGTATTTTTGTGATATTAAAAATATATTTTTTTTAGTTTTTAGCAAATATTTTCGTAGTTTTTAGCACAAAAAATAAATATATTTAAATTTTTAGCACATAAAAATCCGCTCCCTACAGTTATAATGCTGGGCTATTCATAAAGAAGGAGCAGATTTCAAATTTTTATTTCTTCCAAACTACAAAAGATAGAAACACAATTCCAACGTTCCTGGATAGACGAAAGTTCAAATTTTGAACAGTCCGGGTAGAAATTCCAATCACGGCCGCATTGTCGCTGTTGCTTGTCATGCGAGGCCGCATTGGCGCTGTTGATTGTTTGCAGTAAAATGGCGACACAACAGTAAAAAGCATTTTCTGTGCTGCAATTAGCAAACCTAGAGTCCATTATTGTTGTACAGTTTACGAAAGGAGCCCATAAAAAAACCACAACACGAGCAAGCAGAGAGCTGAACATTCCTCAACCAGCGGTATGGCGAGTTCTGAAACACCGTCTGCACATGAAGCCGCACAAACTGCAGTTATTGCAAGCATTGCATCCTGACGACCACAACAAAAGGTACCAATTGTACATTAGCATGCTAGATATGGAAGAAGACAATATTTCTGAACGATTAATCTTTTCCACTTTTCATCTTTCCGGTAAAGTTAATCGCCATAACGTTAGAATTTGGGCAAGTGAAAATGCTGTGTCACTTATTGAACATGAAAGAGATTCACCGAAGATTAACGTCTTCTGTGCCATATCTGTAAACAAAGTTTATGGACCTTTCTTCACGGAGAAAACTGTGACAGGAATAACTTATCTAACATGCTTCAAAACTGGTTATTTCCTCAACTTGCAGATGATTCAAATGGTTTCATCTTCATGCAAGATGGAGCCCCGCCTCATTTCTCTAACCACGTCCGACGTTACCTGAATGACACCATTCCAGGACGTTGGATTGCAAGAGGAAGAGGAGATCAACTTCATCGCCGGTGGCCTCCCAGGTCTCCGGACTTCACTCCTTGTAATTTTTATCTGTGGGGTTGCGTAAAAGACTGTGTTTTTATCCCCCCTATGCCTGACACTGGCTTTAACACTGCAATCATAAATTTGTGTGTGTGTGTGTGTCTATATATATATATATATATATATATATATATATATATATATATATATATGAGATCTAGTACTTTACACTCGACAAAATTTCGACATTTACTCATTAGTGGCCAATATACATGTTCATGAAATTAGAAATAGTGAACAAATTAATATTCCATATTGTAGATTACACAAGAGCAACACAAACTTTTTAATTATGGGGATGAAATTATATAATGAGCTCCCAGGTCAATATTATAAATTACTAATCAATAGTTTCAAAACTAGATTTTACAATTGGTTATTAAATAATCCTTTTTATTCTGTTGCTGAGTTTTTCAACACAAATTTGTACGAAATTGTATTTTAATAAATAAGTTTAATTGCAATTTATTTAGTTTTCTTCAATTTAAAAGCTTCAAATTATTTCATGTTTTCATTGTATTACTTAAATTTTACTGTTTCTGTTATTAGTGTTTTTTTAAATGTATTTATATGTTTTTTCAATCTATTCTGACGAAGTCTAAAACTGTATGTCTAATGGCCAAATAAATTGAATTAAATTGAATTGAATTGAATCAACAGCACCAATGCGGCCGTGATTGGAACTTCTACCCGGACTGTTCAAAATTTAAACTTTCGTCTGTCCAGGAACGTTGGAATTGTGTTTCTATCTTTTGTAGTTTGGAAGAAATAAATATTTGAAATCTGCTCCTTCTTTTTGAATACCCTGTATAACAATTTAGAGACTTCTGCAGTACTTTACAGCTAGTTTTTAAGTATCGAGTTGGCAACACTGGTTGATACAGCGTCGTAAAATAGCAGATTAAGAACAAGTTAGTTTCACGTGCCGTGTTAGCAGCGTGCTTTAATCCATCATTTCAGCTAAGCTTTAGCAAATGCAAACTACCAAGATCAGATCCCCGGAGACTTGGAACTGTTGTAGTAACACCACAGAATTACGTTATAATGTTACTTAGAGGACGCGGATTTTAGATACCGGCATTATACACCGACAGCAAAGTTTAGGGGCAACTTGTAAGTAACCTAGTTTGTGTTACGTCTAGGTCGTATGGGCTGCTACCCTACATTTAAACGAGCTAGGAACATAAGACTCTCCAGGTGTACGGCGCATCGATCCGTTCTCCGAGGAAAAGCAGATCCCCTTGTGTAGCTCATAGGATGTCTTTGTAAATACCCCAGTGGGCTCTCTCATTTGTTGTGCCGATATCTTAGCTGTACACAGCATATGCCGCAGTAAATAATGGCAGCGCACTCACAAGAGATGGTTATTTCTCATACATTGTTTAATCTTACGAGTCAAGTCATACCGAGGATTATATCTTTCTGACGATTTTCTGAAATAACAGCCTAAAGCAGGATGTATAAGAAATAGTTCGCGAACGACCGTCGATTCTTTCGAGTGCTACCTCGCTACAATATTATGCTGTACAAATAAGAGCGGCCAGAAGAAATTGGGATCATCAGTGCGGTTTTAGGCGTAATAGATCAGATTTTTTGTATTCGTCAGATATTGGAGAAAAAATGAGAGTATAAGGATACAGTACAACACTTATTCATAGATTTCAAAAGAAACACAGATGTTAGGTCCTTTTTATAATGTCCACAATTTTAATGTCCATTTTATTATGTCCATTACATAAAAGTCCATTACACTATGTCATAAATATATGTCCTATGAATTATATATCCACTTTATTTTAGTCCAATTGCACAAATTTTATGTCCACATTTTTACGTCCACTACATGATTGTACGATACATTATGTCCATCTACAAATTTACTTCAATTCCCTACTCAAGCTCTTCTGCCTGTTCATCTTCATACAGCTTCAGATAATAACTGATAGTTTTGAGGTAATGTCTGATGTGTCCTTCTTCGTTGTAGTAGTTGTAATTCCGAACAATCTCTTCAACTCGACTTAAATTTTGTAGGTACGACCTTTTAATAGGGTGTCGCACATTCAAATACCCGCCAAGCAATTGGATTATTATAATTTCATTATCCTTTGGTCTTTCTGGATAAATTCCATGAATTTCCAGACACAACGCTAGATGTGTGACGATGTGTTTCTGAAAGCGGTTGTACCAGCCCTCGACTATGTTAGTTGTTCGATGTTGTCCTGCCAGAACCTGATTATCAGGGAACGGATTTATATGGACTAAAAATATATGAAATATGTAAATATATATGTAGTTATTTTTACCAAAATATGGAATTAAATATGGATTTTTACCAAAATATGGAATTAAATATGGACTTAAAATTATAAAAAAAATGACTATGTACGTTAAATATTGGTACATTTTAATCAAACTAAACAAAAAATATAATGGACGTACCTTATCTTCCAATGTAGTTTCAACAAAACACAATTTTTATTGTCTGTTACCATAACAATAGGTTACAAACATTTCTTTCAAGTGCTGAAAAGTGAATCTTCTTCTATTGTCTCTGAGGATAGATTTATACTGACTAAAAGAGCGTTCGACGTCACAAGAAGTAACTGGTACATAATTCAATTTCACAATGTCTGCTGGGGATAAGTCCAAGTTAATCTTCACTGTTGATTCACCACTCATCACAGCAACAACCTTTTGTAGTTCTTCATATCCAGGGTTTTTTGAAAGTACAGTGTCCACCTTAGCTCTTACTGCATCTGCAACTTTACCTCTACCACGATTCAGTTGTTCCACAGTACTATTTATAATTTCAAAACTTTCAGATAGTGAAAGGTGCCTATTTTGGAGACTTTTGAGCGTTTTTATGATGCATGAAAATGTATGCTGAATGTGAGCTAAGTCATTCTTCACACTTATGTCACAGGTAACTGTTTTCGCAGTATCAATTGAGACTGCATCTTCAGAGTCCAATGCAAGGAGAACATTGTTAATAGAGTCTATATGTTCGGCATAATATTCAACTGCTTCTAGCCATGTACCCCATCTAGTTAAAATTGGCTTTGGTGGCAATGGAATTTCAGGGTACATTTCTTTCAACACGTTAACTCTACTGGGAGCTTTGAGAAATACTTTTTTCACTGATGAAATCAACAAATCTACTTTAGGGAAATTGTCTCTGACCACTTCTGCCACACGATGAAATGCATGCGCCACACAAGTAAAATGAGTCAATTTAGGATATACAACAGATAATGCTTGTCCAGCTTTGACCATATAAGGGGCAGCATCGCTAATAAAGAATAACACATTATCGTACATAATACCCTTTGGCCACAGGATACCCATAGCTTCGTTGAACAGTTTAACTATAGTTTTGTTATTGCACTTTTCTAGAACATCACAATGTAAAAGAATTCGTTCAGAATATTGTTCACTTAACAAACCGATAACTACATTACCAACAAGTCTACCTTCTTTGTCGGGAGTCTCATCAATGGAAACCCAAATTGAACTATCTTTAATTTCATCTCTTATCTTCTGTATTGTCTCATCGTAGATGGATGGAGCATACGTCTTCCTAAGTGTTGACTCATCCGGGATTGTATGTTGAGTATATTTTTCAAGGAATTCCCTGAAGACCTTATTCTTTAGTTTGTAGAGAGGAATATCAGCAGAGATGAGAGAACGGCACAGGTCGATGTTAAACTCAGATCTTACATTCGATGTTGTTGGTTGTGTTAAAAACAATTGTCTCTGCTTGGAATTTAGTTGTTTGTTGGCCTGATGTTTACTAGTTGTAATGTGTTGTTGCACCAGGAACTTTTGTGTAGATGATACTGCACACTGACACAAATTACAAAATAATATTTTATTGTCAGTTGATAAACCATCTTCTTTAAATTCTGAAATGTAACTTGTTAGTTTTGATTTTAAATTGACTGAATGACGTACTTTTGGCATATTTACCGTCTTTATAGTATGATTTACAAAACTGAACCTATGTGTACTCTGACTGGCATTTAACTGTTGAGCTGCACAACTGAAGTCTGTTAAAAATTTTAAATTAAATTAATACAGTTTTGTAACTTACTTTCCCATTGTTGATAGGACTGCTAATTTTCAAATAACTCTGATGTTAAAGGGATTACTGAACATGTGTTTAAATCTCTATTGTTGAAATGTATTTTTAAAAGTTAATGGAATTTTGTTTTGTTTTATTGTTAAACCTAATATAATATGGACTGTTTTATATGAAATATGGAAAATATATGGAAATTAACGAAAATATGTACTAAACTCTAAAATATGGAAAAATATGGAAAATAAAAGTAGGATTTTTCAACCCTACACATTGTGAAACATAAAGATAATGCAAAATATAAATTATATTAGCTTTATAAGTAAATATGTATTTACATATAAATCCTTTCCCTGCTGATTATAAGTGTTCCATATTTCAGGTGCGAATCTAGGTGGCATTGCTCTTCTTCTTCCTCGAGTAGGTGTTCCTCTGATGTAAGTTCTTTCCATGTACAATGCTAAATCCAATACATCAGGCTCAATATTATCTATAAGGTCATCAAAATCAGCCTGAACATCTTCCAGTGGTACAAAAGGAATTGATTTAAATAAAAGTGGACTTAAATAAAAGTGGACGTAAAGTCACGGACCCCAAAAAATGAATGCACATAAAATGTGGACATAAATGAAAGTGGAGAAAAATATTAGAGGACATAAGTCATATGGGCATGGTTTCAATGGACTTAACGTCTTGGAAGCATTTCAAAAAGGCATATGACTCGGTTAAGAGAGAAGTTTTATATAGCATTCTTATTGAATTTGGTATTCCCAAGAAACTAGTTCGATTAATTAAAATATGTCTCAGTGAAACTTACAGTAGAGTCCGTATAGGCCAGTTTCTATCTGTTGCTTTTCCAATTCACTGCGGGCTAAAGCAAAGAGATGCACTATCACCTTTACTTTTTAACTTTGCTCTAGAATATGCCATTAGGAAAACTCAGGATAACACAGAGGGTTTGGAATTAAACGGATTACATCAGCTTCTTGTCTATGCGAATGACGTAAATATGTTAGGAGAAAATCCACAAAAAAAAAATTAGGGAAACCACGGAAATTTTATTTGAAGCAAGTAAAGCAATAGGTTTGGAAGTAAATCCCGAAAAGACAAAGTATATTATTATGTCTCGTGACCAGAATATTGTACGAAATGGAAATATAAAAATTGGAAATTTATCCTTCGAAGAGGTGGAAAAATTCAAATGCCTTGGATCAACAGTAACAAATGAAGAGTCCACTGCAAGAATGATGGATGTCCCTTCTTGTCGAAAATGAACCAACAATGTCAATGCATAGCTTAAGACATATAGAATGTACAAAGAGAGTTACATGGCATTAACACTGATAGTCATTGTCCAGTAATGATCGGAAAATCACAGTTAAGCTTTGAGCGCTAAGGATTTCAAACTTTCAATTGCTTCTCCTGTAAAATGTATTCCAAATGACACCCATCATTCTTGCAGTGGACTATTCAAATGCTATGGAAGCGATAAAATTAAACAAATGCTAGGGACGCGATAAAATTTTACGATAAGCAGCCATGATTGGTTGAAAGAGGTCCTTTTGTACCGTTTTATTGGTCAAAAGTAATATGACGTAGTAAAAGTGTAATAGTCATCGTAAAACCATCTGATCTTGTATGAAAAGTTTATGTAGTTAAAAATAATAATAATATGCACATTGCTTGTCTTCTCTGTCATGCAATAAATTGATAACTCACAGGTATTCAAAACAAATTGTAGGCCTATTAAATTATTGATTTTTGTAGTCAGAATGCATAGATATGGGGATGAATAACATGTGCGATTTGTGATCCCCAAAATAGGCTCCTAGTGTGACGATTCTGAGTAAGAAAACAACCTGTTGTATCTTCGTCCGTTGGTTTCACAGTTGAGAGATCAAACGTTACGATGCGGTGAAAATCATTCAAGCTTCCTATCGACAGGATCTCGCTTGGAGCCTCGGTTCGGACTAGCTGCCCCAAGGCCCGAGGTCCTTGCAGAAAGTCGGAGTAGCGCATTGATTAGACAGTAGCATCCGCTCCGTTAGCAGTCACTTTACACTCCGTCTGACCGCCTACGAATTGTGTAGTTTGCTTATTACCTTGCAAACTCGATTCCTCACAGCTAGGGGATTCTCAGAATGGAGCTTGTATTCCTTTTGAGGTTTGCAGTAGACAAGTGCTGTGAGGCATTCTCATTTCAACGTGGTCCCATAATCTTTGTACCGGTATCCCGATGCATGGTGATGCAGGGTGATTCACGAGGAAACGTAAAAAATTTAGGATGTGAATTCTGAAGTCATTCTGAGTCAAAAAGTTCATATGAATATAGGTCCGTTTTTCGGACGGTTGTCGACCTGGTTGGCAAGTTGGTATAGCACTGGCCTTCTATGCCCACGGTTGCGGGTTCGATCCCGGGCCAGGTCGATGGCATTTAAGTGTGCTTAAATGCGACAGGCTCATGTCAGTAGATTTACTGGCATGTAAAAGAACTCCTGCGGGACAAAATTCCGGCACATCCGGCGACGCTGATATAACCTCTGCAGTTGCGAGCGTCGTTAAATAAAACATAACTATTTCGAACGGTTACGGAGATATGGCTCTTTGATTTCACAAAAACTTCCAAGATTCTATTGTACTAACTCGCATTTAGAGACAGATAACGGACAAATTTAAAGTTTATATTCATGTATGTATACATACCTAATATTCTAGACCAGTGATGTCAAAACAAACGCATTTTTCTGACCTTGACGTCGTGCGCGGGCATCAAGTGCTAGGTATGGAAGGAGGAAGGATATTGTATATGAATAAGCAGCCTTTTGGTTTAAGAAAACAGTGGTATACAAACTTCAAACGGAACATGAATTTTATCAGTTTTATATGGCTTCTTTCTGTTTGATATTATCTATATTGTCTGTAAAACAAAAGTACTAACACCAATTTCTTAATATTGCAGTTGTGTTTTAAACGTTAATGACATAATAGAGAGTTAAGAAGAAATACGCACATAAATTCCATAGTAGTACAACTATACTGTACTAAATGAATGAAACACATCATTCATAAAGAAAGTGTTATCCAAAGGAAAGAGACTGAGTATGACATTAGAAGTTGGAAATTATATTGATGGTATTTTATTCCGCAAATTCCAATCATCAGAATATTAAATTATTTTCTCGAAATGTGCTGAAGCTATAGAGCTGGCGTTTTTATAATACATCGACACATATCTTTTGTTTATGATGTAATAGTAGTTGCTTTGTTAATTCATTTCCTTACAAACATTTTTCATGCGAATATTTTCAAAATATGTAATACACTATCTTCAGTAATACGTATTTACGATATATTACATTTACGAAAACATTGTTTCAATACATGTTGGGCTACTAAACAAACATTTGAAAATTTCACTTTTCTGTAAAAAAAAAAAGTGGATAAAATATTCATTTAGAATGAAAAAGCAAACTTGTGAACAATGAGCATTAAAATTGAAACTTACATTCTCATAATGCACTTATACTTCTCAGGCAAATGTAAAAATTACCATGGATACAGTTTTAATAAGTTCTCTTCCCTTTATCTATTGCATCAGTGCTGGCCATCCCTGAATATAGCTCGACCAAGCGGCATATACCACCTCTTTCGTCTGTCTCTTTCCTTTCCGCTGTAAAGAGCTGAGGCTCTCCTGAGCTCTAAAGCGCGCGCTTGCATCTATGGGCGTCAGTTGCATGACTGTTCTAGACGTCGGGGTCGATGTTTTCGCACATTTTCAAAGGTACCTACTTCTGCTTCAATGCACTGTTGCGCTCGGGCGTGAATCGCGCTCATCGCTCGGGAGAGTTGCACGTGGCTGTTTTTATGCCGCATCCAAAATACGGTCGATTAGCGCTTCTCTCGTTTCCCCGTTCCTTTGCTATACCAAGTCTTTCATCCAACCCCATAGACAGTAAGTACTCTTCGATATGGTACTCTTCTCTTCGGAAAACGTCGTTCATATTCAACGACGGCACGCAAGGAACTTCCATCGCACAAACCATATACATACACAATATCGGCGTATTCAGTAGTCCAAAATTTATAAGGCATCTTGAAAAACACAACTTAACATTTCCAATAACTGTACCTGTATAACTACTGTACTGTAGGTAGCTGACTGGACTGCTGTGAATTGATAAGTGATAGTTCACAATGCAGATTCCAATGTTACGTCATTCATTGCGACCTTGATCTTGTCTCACGCCTCGTCTCACGTCAGCAGCATATGGTAACGTCTGATTCACATTGGGGCGAAACATTTTACCAAAAAAATGCTTCTAGCTCCGCCATCGTTCGAAAACGAACCTATGTTCATATGAACTTTTTCACTCAAAATGGCTAAGATATCGTATCCTAAATTTTTTACCTTTCCTCGTGAATCACCCTATATTTAAAAAGGGATATGTCAAATAAATAACTTGCATTACATAGGGTTGCGAAATTAAATTTTGGTTCAAGGCTTTTAATATCGAAGGTTGATTTTGATTAATTGTTGGCTTCTTTTAAAGGATCTGAAGTCAGATTTTCCCTACCACGTGTGGAAAAATTGTGTAATGATTTGAAGAACTGTCATATTTATAGCTTCATTAATGCAATATTAAAACATTTAAATACATAAATCAAGTAATCTTTGAAAATGTCTATATAGTAAACAAAATTAAACGTCACTATCTTGTTCATATTCACAATTTAGGTTCAACTAATTCCAAGTCTCCTGTAGACATTTCCTCTTCATCTGGAAGTTTTGTCTTCGAGATTGTCTTCTAAATGTTGCAGCTCCACATTGTCTCTCTTCATATACCAACAGTAGTCAGCCATCATCCCACCTGCCTTGATAACGCTTTTCTATTTCTTTCATGTCTTGATGAACCCTTTCTTCTTGTTCTTCCAAGACAATCAAGGAAAAAGCCAGGATGGCTAAGAAGGAAATGAATTTTAATGCTCATTTTGCATCCTAAATTTTTCTTAGCTACCAACATATTTTCTACGACGTTTTTGAAATCTGGGTGTTTCCTATTCCCCAAGAAATTGTCATTCTTAAATCCTGTGCAAACCAGTTGTTTTTCATGGCTCATTAACGTTTACACATATAAATTTCACTTCAAAATTATGATCATATGACCGTAATTCGAGAAATATCGATTGTTTCACAGTCGATCGAGTTCAATCACTTTACGCTAGACATCGATTGCAGTGCGCGAAGTTTAAATATAGTGCACTTAAGGAATTACGTACAAACTGTAGGTGTTCGACGAAAACGGATTTCATTTATGCAGAGACCATGATAAAGTCATTCAAAATGAACCTTCGCCATGTAAAGCGCCAAAACTCTGTGTTATTAATAGCCATAATCATGAAATGCAAACAAGACGAAGACCATGGTTATCGGAAGGAAATTAAAGAAGGTAAACTTGCGAATTCTAAATGAGGCAGTAGAGCAAGTGGACAGCTTCAAATACTTGGGGTGTACTATAAGCAGTAACATGAACTGCTGCCAGGAAGTCAAAAGGAGGATAGCAATGGCAAAGGAAGCTTTTAATAGAAAAAGGAGCATATTTTGCTGACCTCTAGAAAAAGAACTAAGGCAGAGACTAATGAAGTGCATCGTGTGGAATGTGGCATTGTATGGAACAGAAACATGGACATTACGGCGAAGTGAAGAGAAGCGACTAGAAGCATCTGAAATGGAGAAGGACGGAGCATGTGAAATGGACAGACAGAATAAGAAATGAAATTGTGTGGTAAGAGTGGGTGAAGAAACTGAAATGCTGAAATTGATCAGGAAAAAAAAAAGAATTGGCTGGGTCACTGGCTGAGAAGAAACTGCCTACCAAAGGATGCACTGGAAGGAATGGTGAACGGGAGAAGAGTACGGAGCAGAAGATATCAAATGATAGACAACATTGAGATATATGGATCATATGCGGAGACAAAGAGGAAGGCAGAAAATAGGAAATATTGGGGAATGTTGGGTTTGCAGTGTAAGACTTGCCCTTCACCTGTATGTATGTATTTTTTATTTAAGTAGGTTATTTTACGACGCTTTATCAATATCTTAGGTTATTTAGCGTCTGAATGAGATGAAGGTGATAATGCCGGTGAAATGAGTTCGGGGTCCAGCACCGAAAGTTACACAGCATTTGCTCATAGTGGGTTGAGGGAAAACCCTGGAAAAAACCTCAACCAGGTAACTTGCTCCGACCTGGAATCGAACCCGGGCCTCCTGGTTTTGCGGCCAGACGCGCTAACCGTTACTCCACAGGTGTGGACTGTATGTATTTATGTATTTATGAAAATATTTAATGAACAGAACATGTTTATGGGCCTAAATTATACAGGGACATCATTTTATTTTTAATATTAACCTAACTATACCTTTGGAGAACCGGAAACACCGTTTGCTACCCCCTTCCACGACTGGAGTTCGATGATACTGGCGTAACATACAAACAAATCACTTTACTAGGTATAGGAGGGAAGAAAAGTAGTTCATTTACGTAAACTAGGAAATATCGCGATTTTGAGTTCGATAATTTTGATTAGGTTTTTGTTTAATCAAAAATGCAGTACTGTATTAAGAATAAGTGTTTTTACTCACGAACTGAGTTATCCATGCGAAAGTATTCATTATGCAGTGTATATTATACTGTCTACACCACATTAGCGTAAAATATAGAGAATGAAGTTAAATTGAAAAATAATCATAATATGGATATTTAAACACATTCTTGAAAATGGTGGCCGTTCATTTCGATACAGGCTTCAGTTCTTTTGTGCATATTATCACACTATAGACTATTGTACGTAATTCCAATTACAAGTTTCGTCCTTCGTACTAGTAACTCATGTTGAAATAATTGTGTACCTACTCTATAAAAGAGTACGTTACATACTGTAAATTCAATCTTCACTTCTTTCCAACCCTCACAGATAAAATTACTCAGACATACTATCTACTGTCCGTCCAAGTAGTTATGCCGCAGGATCGTAGAAGGGGGAAAATCACGTGACAGTTAATTACTTAACGAGGCCCTTTTATTTAAGTTATTTTAAAAGAGTTGTAAAATATTATGTAAACGTCCAATTCCTAAGAGAAATTAATGTTTTCAGAAAAGCGCTAAGACAGCCCAGCTTTGACAGTGGGGCGAGCAGAAGCGGGTGGGGGAAATCGGGATGCGACGTAGGCAAACGGGCGACAGTACCTGTGGGAAAATATGATTCAATATTGAAAGTTCTTTCGTCACTGGAAAACGCAAACATATTTCTGGAACGTACTATACTCACTGACTCAGTGCTGTTTACTATATGCGGCCTTGATTCTGTGTGGAGGACAGTTGGAACTTCATTAATAGAAGGGGTGGGAGTGAAGTACATTAAAAAAACTCAGGTGCAATAAAAATTGAAGTAAAAATAGAATGATGTCCCTGTACAAAACATTGTAGAGGTTCCGCCAAATAATAATAAATATGAACTTCAAGGGGTTCGTGACACTCAAAAGGTTGGAAATCACATGTCTAGGGAATACCAGTTTGTTTGTTATATTCTTCCCATATTATTCCATCCCAATGTTCCACTTTATAATTAAAAATGCTAAATTTTTATTTTTTTATTTTATTGGGTTATTTTACGACGCTGTATCAACATCTAGGTTATTTAGCGTCTGAATGATAGGAAGGTGATAATGCCGGTGAAATGAGTCCGGGGTCCAGCACCAAAAGTTACCCTAAAAATGCTAAACAGTTTACAAATAACCATATAGATAAACGTAGCCCGATTCAAGGCATAATTACATTGAATGTGTGGAATGTGATACAAGAAAGGAGGAGAACTGTCTGTCTCTGTGCGTCTCAGTAAGATTCAGTAATTTTTATTGAAGTTGTTTAGAACTCGCAGTCAAGGAATAGATCCCTCAGACACAAATTTGATGCGACGTCCATGAAAACATAAATCCGATCGCTGTTGTCAGGTTCTTCAGGAGTAACACGGCTTTGTTTGAAGCCAACAAGTGGAAGCTTTTATATTTTTCTTCAACGGATGTAAATCACACGAATTTTAATGCAGTAAGAATCAGAAATTAAAGCACTCGTTTGTTCTTCCAACTGTTCATGTAGGAAATTCAAATTTCATTAAAAATTTAAAACCGCGTTGAGTGCGGAATGTTGAGCACTGCGCCTCTTCCGCTTACACAACCAGATGGAAAGCTCTCGAGCGTGTAAACGCTTCTACACACTTTTTACTGCGTACGAAATCTCTAAAGAAAATCATTCGAGATTTTATGTCGAAATCCCATCAAAAAGGATTCCTCGCTTGAATTTCTTGCGGAATAATTCCTTATGCTGAATGTGTGTTCAGGTGTTCTCAGGAGAAATGGAATTTTATTAATGGGAAGAAAAGAAAAATGTGGCGGAATTGAAAAAAGACAAGAAGGTAATTTGTTACACTTTGTCTAAAAACAGTTAGATTGTCTGGTGTGCATGATAGAATGTGTCTCTTACTGTGTTTTTAGAAAATTTTATATTTACTCATCTTATTAAAAAATATTAGAACAAAATATACATTATATTACCATGATTCACTACGTCATACTACTTTTGACCAATAAAGCGGTATGAAAGGACGTCTTTCAACATCATGGCTACTTATCGCACAATTTTATCGCTTCCCTAGCATTTCACCAATAAAACGTGTGAAAGGACGTCTTTCAACATCATGGCTGCTTATCGCACAATTTTATCGCTTCCCTACCATTTCACCAATAAAACGGTATGAAAGGACATCTTTCAACATCATGGCTGCTTATCGCACAATTTTATCGCTTCCCTAGCATTTGACTAATAAAACGGTGTGAAAGGACGTCTTTCAACATCATAGCTGCTTATCGCACAATTTTATCGCTTCCCTACCATTTGACCAATAAAACGGTATGAAATGACGTCTTTCAACATCATAGCTGCTTATCGCACAATTTTATCGCTTCCCTACCATTTGACCAATAAAACGGTATGAAATGACGTCTTTCAACATCATGGCTGCTTATCGCACAATTTTATCGCTCCCCCAGCATTTGACCAATAAAACGGTATGAAAGCACGTCTTTCAACTATCATGGCTGCTTATCGCACAATTTTATCGCTTCCCTAGCATTTGACCAAATAATACGGTATGAAAGGACGTCTTTCAACATCATGGCTGCTTATCGCACAATTTTATCGCTTCCCTAGCATTTGACCAAATAATACGGTATGAAAGGACGTCTTCCAACATCATAGCTGCTTATCGCACAATTTTATCGCTTCCCTAGCATTTGACCAAATAATACGGTATGAAAGGACGTCTTTCAACATCATGGCTGCTTATCGCACAATTTTATCGCTTCCCTAGCATTTGACCAAATAATACGGTATGAAAGGACGTCTTTCAACATCATGGCTGCTTATCGCACAATTTTATCGCTTCCCTACCATTTGACCAATAAAACGGTATGAAAGGACGTCTTTGAACATCATAGCTGCTTATCGCACAATTTTTATCGCTTCCGTAACATTTGACCAATAAAACGGTATGAAAGGACGTCTTTCAACATCATGGCTGCTTATCGCACAATTTTATCGCTTCCCTAGCATTTGACCAATAAAACGGTATGAAAGGACGTCTTTCAACATCCTGGCTGCTTATCGCATAATTTTATCACTTCCCTAGCATTTGACCAATAAAACGGTATGAAAGGACGTCTTTCAACATCATGGCTGCTTATCGCACAATTTCATCGCTTCCCTACCATTTGACCAATAAAACGGTATGAAAGGACGTCTTTCAACATCATAGCTGCTTATCGCACAATTTCATCGCTTCCCTAGCATTGACCAATAATACCGTTTGAAAGGACGTCTTTCAACCAATCATGGCTGCTTATCTCACAATTTTATCGCCTCCCTAGCATTTGTTTAATTTCATCGCTTCCCTAGCATTTGACCAATGATACGGTTTGAAAGGACGTCTTTCAACCAATCATTGCTGCTTATCTCACAATTTTATCGCTTCCCTAGCATTTGTTTAATTCTATCGCTTCCCTAGCATTTGTTTGTTTTTACCACTACCCTAGCATTTGTTTCTTTGTTTGCCAACATTTCAAACTGCAAATTCTTTACGGTACTATAAAATATGATTTGCGATCGTCATTTGTTTACAGCATAGACAGTTAACTGGAAATGGCGGCTCCGTTCAAACGTTTTGGTGAAGCTAACATTAGTGAAATAGAATTTCAGTGTCAGTTAATGTTTTATTGTATTAGAGTACTTTATTTCGTCTAATCTTTATATATTTCTTCTAATCGTGTAATAGTGTCTTGTCTATGCGGATGACGTGAATAGCCTATGTCAGGAGAAAATCCACAAACGATTAGGGAAAACACCGAAATTTTACTTGATGCAAGTAAAGCGATAGGTTTGGAAGTAAACCCCGAAAAGACGAAGTATATGATTATGTCTCGTGGCCAGAATATTCCACGAAATGAAAATATAAAAATTGGAGATTTATCTTTTGAAGAGAGCCACCGGCGTGGCTCAGTCGGTTAAGACGTTTGCCTGCCGGTCTGAAGTTGCGTTCGGGCGCGGGTTCGATCCCCGCTTGGGCTGATTACCTGGTTGGGTTTTTTCCGAGGTTTTCCCCAACCGTAAGATGAATTCCAGGTAATCTATGGCGAATCCTCGGCCTCATCTCACCAAATACCATCTCGCTAACACCATTCTCATTGGCGCTAAATAACCTCGTAGTTGATACAGCATCGTTAAATAACCAACTTAAAAAAATTTTTCGAAGAGATGGAAAAATTCAAATATCTTGGAGCAACAGTAACAAATATAAATGGCACTCGGGAGGAAATTAAACGCAAAATACATATGAGGAATGCGTGTTATTATTCGGTGAAAAGCTTTTGTCATCTAGTCTGCTGTCAACAAATCTGAAAATTAGAATTTATAAGACAGTTATATTACCGGTTGTTCTGTATGGTTGTGAAACTTGGACTTTCGCTTTGAGAGAGGAACAGAGTTTAAGGGTGTTTGAGAATAAGTTTGTTAGAAAAATATTTGGGGCTAAAAGGGACGAAGTTACAGGAGAATGGAGAAAGTTACACAACGCAGAACTGCATGCATTGTATTCTTCACCTGACATAATTAGGAACATTAAATCCAGACGTTTGAGATGGGCAGGGCATGTAGAACATATGGGCGAATTCAGAAATGCATATTGAGTGTTAATTGGGAGGCCGGAGTGAAAAAGACCGCTGCGAAGACCGAGACGTAGATGGTAGGATAATATTAAAATGGATTTGAAGGAGGTGGGATGTGATGGTAGAGACTGGATTAATCTTACTCAGGATAGGGACCGTTGGCGGACTTATGTGAAGGCGACAATGACCCTCCGGGTTCTCTAAAAGCCATAAGTAAATGCAACGTGTAACTATTGAAGTTTTTTTGTTATGTTGAATGTTATGTTTCTGAACAAACAGTAGTCCTAAGTGCATGTTAATAAGGAGTTCTTTTTCTTTTTATTTTGTAAATCATCTCGCGAACCTCAGTTTGGGAACCACTGGTATAGCCTAAATTAGGGATGTAATAGCAAATTTGCTTCATTTGCGGTCATTTCATAAATGTCTAATTTGTTTAAAATAATGTATCTAGACTTAATTTTTGTTCCTTTCTTTTATACTGTACTCGCAATGTATTAAATTCAGAACGACAGACATTACGCCGTTCTGATTGTCGCTTTATAACTAATTAAAACTGCATGTTTGTTTTATGCGTGAAGTGATGAGTTGTTAATGCAGAGTTTTGAACCATGTGATGATAGAAATGCAAATGCGCAAAGGCTCAAATTATATAATGGCCTGTGGTTAATAGCTTTTCTTCTGAAGCGTATCATAGCGGTAGATATGCGCGTCACAGTCGTGTGATGTCGCGGTGCGTATCACCATTCTGTGGTTTGCATGATGTGTCCAGGCGCCGGCCTCATTACCGGATGCATTGTGTAATCCGTTACCAACTGGTATGCTTTGCCACATACCGATGTCACAGCCATCCATACACGTTAGTGTCAGCTGTGAATAAATTATACCATTTATTTATTTATTTACTCTTTTATTCACTTATTTACTTACTTATTTACTTTCAGTTAGTCAATTTTAGATACTTATTTATCTATTTATTTATTCACTTATTTACTTACTTATTTCCATTTAGTTACTTAATTTTAGATACTTATTTATCTATGTATTTATTTACTTATTCACTTATTTACTTACTTATTCATTTACTTATTTTTAGTTACTTAATTTTAGATACTTATTTTTAGTTACTTAATTTAGATACTTATTTATCTATTTATTTACTTATTCACTTATTTACTTACTTATTCATTTACTTATTTTTAGTTACTTAATTTTAGATACTTATTTTTAGTAACTTATTTTAGATACTTATTTATCTATTTATTTATTCACTTATTTACTTACTTATTTACATTTAGTTACTTAATTTTAGATACTTATTTATCTATTTATTTATTTACTTATTCACTTATTTACTTACTTATTCATTTACTTATTCTTAGTTGCTTAATTTTAGACACTTATTTTACTTACTTAATTTAGATACTTATTTACCTATTTATTTATTTACTTATTCACTTATTTATTCATTTACTTATTTTTATTTGCTTAATTTTAGATACTTATTTTTGTTACTTAATTTATATACTTATTTATCTATTTATTTATTAATTATTTATTCACTAATTTACTTACTTATTCATTTACTTATTCTTAGTTGCTTAATTTTAGATACTTATTTTTAGTTATTTAATTGAGATACTTATTTATCTATTTATTTATTTACTTATTCACTCATTTATTCATTTACTTATTTTAGTTGCTTAATTTTAGATACTTATTTTAGTTACTTAATTTTAGTTACTTACTTATCTACTTATTCATTCATTTATTTATTTAGTTATTTATTCATTTATTTACTTATTCACTTATTTATTTTTAATTACTTAATTTTAGGTACTTTAAGTTACTTTATTTAGTTACTTATTTCAAGTTATTTTCAGTTATGTATTTACTTATTGATCTACTTATTTATCCATTTATTTATTTATATTGTCCACACCTGTGGAGTAAGGGTTAGCGTGTCTAGCCGCGAAACCAGGTGGCCCAGGTTCGATTCCCGGTCGGGGCAAGTTACCTGGATGAGGTTTTTTTCCGGGGTTTCCTCTCAACCCAATATGAGCAAATGCTGGGTAACTTTCGATGCTGGGCCCCGGACTCATTTCACCGGCATTACCACCATTTCATTCAGACGCTGAATAACCTAAGCTGTTGATAAAGCGTCGTAAAATAACCTACTAAAATTTAAATATATATATATATATATTTTTATATTCAGTTATTTTTAGTTACTTAATTTCAGATACCGTCATTTCCCATAACTATGGTCCTGGAACACAACATTCTGGAAACTTTTTGTTTTTGTACTGAATTATTACAACATCTGCATTGATTCACAGATTTATACAATTGAAAATGTTCCTCTTGACTGATTCGTTAATTATGGGGTTATAACAAAGGTATTATATTAAATACTGAATATTTTAACAATAAATAATCATTACTATGTAGGAAATTATGTTCTTGTCATTTAAGATCTAAATATTAATTTCAGATTTTCATTATAAGTTTCCTTCGATCTTTCAATGCTAATCGACAAATCTGCTTCACTTCTCTTGGACTTACTTTAGGTTTTCTACCAGTCCTAAGTGTTGTTTTACAAGATTCTATGGATTTGTACCTCTCACATATCTTCTGGACGCCAGGCAATGTAGCACCATTACCAAGTTTTCTTGCAATTTCCTTGATTGTGTAGCCTTCTTCTCGAAGTATGGCTGCCCTAGAAGGTGTTCAGTCCTTTCGTGGAGCCATTGTGATAAAATGATCAATAAAGTTTGTTGTAAAGCAATCAGATGTTCACCTAACGAAATCTTAAGTCAGACTAATGATAGAAACAAATTAATAATGTCCATATTTTATGCTACCAGTGCTCAACAATACTTCTACTGATCAACAATAATCTTAAGCTCAACAATGGACTAGTTTTTATAACAGTAAATAATGGGAAATTATAATGAAATCTGAAATTAATATTTAGATCTTAAACGACAAGAACATAATTTCCCGCTTAGTAATGATAATTTATTGTTAAAATAGTCAGGATTTAATATAATACCTTTATTATAACCCCATCGGTAACGGATCAGTCACGAATAACATTTTCTATTGTATAAATCTGTGAATTAATACAAATGTTATAATAATTCAGTACAGAAACAAAAAGTTTCCAGAATTAAGGCCACCAGTGTAGACCGTTCGTAGATAGCTGTAGTGACTTGACTTCAAACTACAGTACAGCAAAAATATGGGTAAACGAGGTACTACGTTATGAAGTACAAAATTTGAATGGACCATTGTTGTGTTCTAGGACCAATAGTAATGGGAAATGATGGTACTTATTTTAGTTCATTTTAGTTACTTATTTCAAGCTATTTAATTACTTATTGAACTACCTATTTATTCATTTATTTATTCACTTATTCACTAACTTAATTTTAGTTACTTAATTTTGGATACTTATTTTTAGTTACATAATTTTAGTTTTTGGTTACTTATTTAGTTACTTATTCACTTACTTAGTTTTAGTTAATTAATTTTACTTATTTATCTATTTATTTATTATTTATTTATTCATTTAATTATTTTTAGTTACTTAATTTTATACATTTATTTTAGTTACTTATTTCAAGTTACTTATTTTACTTATTTATCTACCTGTTTATCCATTTATTTATTTATTTATTCAGTTATTTATTTATTTTATTTATTAACTTATTTACTTACGGGTACTTATTCACTTAATTTTATTTATTTATTTATTTTATTTATTTATTTATTTATTTTTCAACTAAGCGAACTGGCGGGATCAACTGAGGGCGTTTCAATCAATTGTTTTGGCCTAGTTAATCACAACATTACGATATTATTTTCCGACATAAGCTGTTTTAATGTTTCTGGTGTGCACTTTCTACATAGCGCAATCCACCTACCTCCTAAAATATTAAGATGGCCGTATAAATGTAATGATTTCACATAGAATAACTCTACTTCAATTGCGGGCGACAGTAAGTTTTTTATATAAATCAATTGTGCGCAGCAGTCAGTTTTGGGTTTAACTCAGAAATTTAAGGAATAAAAAAAAAAAATAACAAAGGGATTTTAAATTCCTTGGATTGCGTTCTAATGAAATTCATAGTTTTTAGGTCTTGTTCATACCGCAGCCTGCCACAGCCAATTATAGCTGTAACAAAATTTAATGATAAAATTTGTATTTAAATAACAGTAGGAGTAAATAAGAGGTTATATGAAGGGTTCAGAGCCATAGAGGGCCAAGCGCCATTTATTAAAAACTGAGAAATCAAGGATTATAGTTAAGTGAATACCATAGTTTAACGAAGATTGACATATCATGTAGTTCTAATGTGTAGGATACTTTATAAGTAATTTATTAACTAGCGGAATTACTCGTGTTAATTATGTAAGTTTGTGCGGCTCACAGCTGTTTCGGTGTTTCATCACGCCATCCTCAGAGCCTACTAGATCCCGGCGTCATCTCGAACTTCTCTGCCTGTTATGTGGGTGCGTTTGATTGTTGAAAGGTTTTGAAAAGTGGAGTTAAATAGTGTGTGTGTGTGTGTGTGTGTGTGTGTGTGTGTGTGTGTGTGTACTGAAATTGATCTATGTGTTGAGAATTTGATCCGGGTGTGTTTTAGTGTGTTTATATATTTCGTATTGTTCTATGAATCTTGCGTACACTACTTTTAATACTTGAATATAAGTAATTGATTAACTAGCGGATTACTCGTGTTAATTATGTAAATAGAACATAGAACAATACGAAATATACAAACACACTAAAACACACCCCGATCAAATTCTCAACACACAGATCAATTTCAGTACACACACACTATTTGACTCCACTTTTCAACATCTTTCAACAATCAAACGCACCCACATAACAGACAGAGAAGTTCGAGATGACGCCGGGATCTAGTAGGCTCTGAGGATGGTGTGATGAAACACCGAAACAGCTGTAAACCGTACAAACTTACATAATTAACACGAGTAAGTCCGCTAGTTAATCAATTATTTATATTCAAGTGTTAAAAGTAGTGTACGCAAGATTCAAAATGGTGTATACTTTATATTACTTGCTGTATGTTTCCATTGAATTATAATAATAGTTTTATTTTTAATAATAATATTTTTATTTTCCCTGGCAGAGTTAAGGCCATCAGGCCTTCTCTTCCACTCAATCAGGATCAAATCACATACAGAAAAAATACATACCAGTATACAAATATGAACTTAAAAATAATAATAAACATAATTAAGTAAAAAAGAGAGATTGAATACATATACACAATCAGTATTAACTTTGAAATAACAGTATTAATAAAAAATATATATGTAATAAAAAAAGAGACTGAATACATAATCACAAACAGAAAAATACATTCTATTATACAAGTATTAAGTTAAAAGAAAAAAAAAAAGAATTAATAGATATGAATATAACGTCACAACTGAAGGAATAGTAAAATTAGTATGATCAGCACAGCACGTGTTACATTGAGACAATGACAATTACCTAGATATTAGTGTTAATGGAAAAATAAAATAATAATAAAATAATTATGGTAATAACTTCATTTTAACTCTTATTTTCTACGGTTTTAGTAAATGGCGCTTGGCCCAGTATGGTTCTGAACCCTTCGTATAATAGTTTCTTTTTTTTAAATTTGTCAAATTTATGATTTGTATGTTTACTGTATTGATGTTTATGCATTATTATTTTATAGCGACTATATATCTTGTAAAATTATTTTCCATTCCTTTCTGCGTTATTTACATTCCCACACACATTCTTATCCACTCTCTTTAAGGCGGGACATTTTCTTTTCCATAGTTAATACTGACCCATTAATTTCAGCCTTGATATATTAACTGTATTATTATTATTATTATTATTATTATTATTATTATTATTATTATAATACTTACTTACAAATGACTTTTAAGGAACCCGAAGGTTCATTGCCGCCCCACATACGCCCGCCATCTGTGCCTATCCTGTGCAAGATTAATCCATTCTCTATCATCATACCCCTACCTCCCTCAAATCCATTTCAATATTATCCTCCCATCTACGTCTCGGCCTCCCCAAAGGTCTTTTTCCCTCCGGTCTCCCAACTAACACTCTATATGCATTTCTGGGTTCGCCCATACGTGCTACATGCCCTGCCCATCTCAAACGTCTGGATTTTAAGTTCCTAATTATGTCAGGTGAAGAATACAATGCGTGCAGTTCTGCGTTGTGTAACTTTCTCCATTCTCCTGTAATTTCATCCCGCTTAGCCCCAAATATTTTCCTAAGCACCTTATTCTCAAACACCCTTAACCTATGTTCCTCTCTCAGAGTGAGGGTCCAAGTTTCACAACCATACAGAAGAACCGGTAATATAACTGTTTTATAAATTCTAACTTTCTGATTTTTGGACAGCAGACTGGATGATAAGAGCTTCTCAACCGAATAATAACACGCATTTCCCATATTTATTCTGCGTTTAATTTCCTCCCGAGTGTCATTTATATCTGTTACTGTTGCTCCAAGATATTTGAATTTTTCCACCTCTTCGAACGATAAATCTCCAATTTTTATATTTCCATTTCGTACAATATTCTGGTCACGAGACATAATCATATACTTTGTCTTTTCGGGATTTACTTCCAGACCGATCGCTTTACTTGCTTCAAGTAAAATTTCCGTGTTTTCCCTAACCGTTTGTGTATTTTCTCCTAACATATTCACGTCATCTGCATAAACAAGAAGCTGATGTAACCCGTTCAATTCCAAACCCTGCCTGTTATCCTGAACTTTCCTAATGGCATATTCTAAAGCGAAGTTCAAAAGTAAAGGTGATAGTGCATCTCCCTGCTTTAGCCCGCAGTGAATCGGAAAAGCATCAGATAGAAACTGACCTATACGGACTCTGCTGTATGTTTCACTGAGACAGATTTTAATTAATCGAACTAGTTTCTTGGGAATACCAAATTCAATAAGAATATCATACAATACTTCCCTCTTAACCGAGTCATATGCCTTTTTGAAATCTATGAATAACTGATGTACTGTACCCTTATACTCCCATTTTTTCTCCAATATCTGTCGTATACAAAAAATCTGATCAATAGTCGATCTATTACGCCGAAAACCGCACTGATGATCCCCAATAATTTCATCTACGTACGGAGTTAATCTTCTCAAAAGAATATTGGACAAAATTTTGTACGACGTCAACAAAAGTGATATTCCTCGAAAGTTACCACAGTTGGTTTTGTCCCCCTTTTTAAAAATAGGTACAATTATGGACTCCTTCCATTGTTCTGGTACAATTTCCTTTTCCCAAATAGCAAGTACAAGTTTATAAATTTCGCTATATAATGCACTTCCATTATTATTATTATTATTATTATTATTATTATTATTATTATTATTATTATTATTATTATTATTATTATTATTATTATTATTATTGGTTGTCGATGATAATTTTTACTTTCCTTATTAAATCTGTGAAAGGTATTTTTAATCGTAAACTTCAATAAGGAGTACAAAGGCGACGTCTGCGACGTTATCTGTAACAGAGAAATTCCTTTGCTATTGATGTCGAACAGAACTTATTACGATTGAAAGACGGATATTGAATAGTACTTTTTCCAAGAAATAACATTTCCCAATGACATCCATCTGATATTCAATGCAGCAACGTCATATATTACACGTCAGAAAGCATTTTCTGCCGTTTGTAACAGCTTTCTGACAGACTGCTTCTTTCAAAGACGTTGTAATGGCTAGGCCAAGTGAAAATCAATTAGGTTATGTGATAGTTAAGTTTTAAGGTTCAGTGGTTTTCATCGCAGGATCGGCGTAAATGCTTGAAATAGAACTTAAACTTCTATCCAATGGTTATAGCCTATTATCTATAGCGAATTACATTAAAAAAATAAAAAAGTATTATTACTGGTTAAATAAAATTTCCAGTAAAGGCTGGTCCACAATAAACCGGGAACGAGAACCAGAACGAGAAGGGGAAGCGGAGGAAGTGAACGTGAAGTCTTTTGATTCACAATAAACCGAGAACGGAAACGGATATATATAGCCTATCGATATGTATGTCAATAACAATATGGAAAAAGGGTATTCTGAAAGCGATGGAGAGAAGACAGTTAAGAGAAGGATAATTGTTGGATGGAGGAGAGTGGTTTCTTGCAGTACGAGAAATTTACTGATTTGGCTGTCAGAAGATGATAATATGCATTGTAAACTATTATTATTATTATTATTATTATTATTATTATTATTATTATTATTATTATTATATAAGAAAATATTTTTTCTCCAATTTTTATAGAATTCTTTATTATTTTAATATTCCATAGCCTATAAGTATTATTTTTTAATTAATCAATGCCTAGATAAATAACGTAGTAGAGTTAAGATTGTAGCGTCCACACCTGTGAATTAACGGTCAGCGCGTCTGGCCGCGAAACCAGGTGGCCCGGGTTCGAATCCCGGTCGGGTTAAGTTACCTGGTTGAGGTTTTTTCCGGGGTTTTCCCTCAACCCAATATGAACAAATGCTGGGTAACGTTCGGTGCTGGACCCTGGATTCATTTCACCGGCATTATCACCTTCATATCATTCAGACGCTAAATAACCTAGATGTTGATACAGCGTCGTAAAATAACCCAATAAAATAAAAATAAAAAAATTAAAAAAACTGTAGCATTTGTTTTTAAAAATAAACAAGCATACAAAATTTCATCAAATTAGTATTCGAGTTATCAGAAAAAATACATGTAAATTTTAAAGTTTCGGGAACGAGCGACAAACAATAGTGAAATGATGTCATGTAATTTGAAGTGAATATCTCCCACACTGTTAGAGATATTTAAGAAAGTCTTTCATTACAAGAAAGAAATAGATGCCCCTCTTTAACCTGTACCTCTTTATAATATTATAACAGGCTGAATTTTTGTTGTGGCGAGAATTGTCGTTCTGAGATGAATTTATTGATGTACTTGCTTAAAATATAAAATCCTTTTTTTTTAATATTCTTTTCGTGACGTAATGCATTACTATTTTTAATTGCACAAAACTTTGATCTGGTTACACAATTCGGTATGTAGTTGAGTGTGAAATCGAAACAGACATCAGCCTACAAGTCAATGTGAAATGTGTTCAGTGAGATTCATATGTAAAAGCAGTTAAAAAAAACATGAATAATTTCAAGAGAAAAATTGTTCCGGGCCTTGTATCTATCCCGGGACCTCTGGTTGAACGCACGAAAACTCTACCGATTGAGCTACCCAGGAACTCCAACCGACACCGTCTCAATTTCTCCCTTATATCCACACAACTCGAGTGGGCTGACGAGAAATTATTCAAGTCTGCTTTACAGGGAGCTTTACCTGAAAAACTGGATTTGCATGCAAAAAACAGTTATTGCTTTTTGTGAGTATTGGAGAACTGTAATATTATTCGTATACGATTTTCGTTTGGCTACTTTCGTTGGTATGAAATCAGTAACAGGACCTTTTGAAGGTACGAGGAATCCAAGCGTTCTGAAATGCTTGCAACTGACTCTTCCAATTCAGAGATCTTTGTTATTGTACAAAAAGAGAAATGACAAGGAACCGTTTCTTCCTCCCAGTGAAACTATATCAAACGGAAAATTCCAGAAACTCCAGAGACCGTACGGGACACATAAAACACTGTTGTTCGCTCGACTGGTGGACATAGCACTGAGGTACAGCAGTGGAGAGGGTTATATAGTCTTTTAACCGGAAATGAGGTCGATACAGCTGATGTTACGCGTGCGCACTCCGTCAGTGTGTGCGTGTATGGGAATCCAGAACACGGGACCATCTGTTTGGAGCTGGCTCCGTATTGGAAATGTATCAGACTTTTCTTAAAGCTTAAATAGAACTTTAGTACTATACAAAGGCCCGGGCGAACTTGGAAGCAAGAGTTTTTAATTATACATGCAAGAAATAACGAGTCTGTCCGTATTTTGTGTGGTACTTCCATTACACTTGCCTGAAATAAGAGGTTTTAGCCTCGCGAGAATAATGTTTTCTCTGAAATAAAAGTTTAATACATTTTTATATACTAGGCCTATATTGATTCTAGAAAAGAAAACACGTTCTAAGAAATAGTAATCCATGCATGTTTATGAGATCTTTTTTTTATAGGGTTATTTTACGACGCTGTATCAACATCTAGGTTATTTAGCGTCTGAATGATATGAAGGTGATAATGCCGGTGAAATGAGTCCGGGGTCCAACACCGAAAGTTACCCAGCATTTGCTCGTATTGGGTTGAGGGAAAACCCCGGAAAAAACCTCAACCAGGTAACTTGCCCCGACCAGGATTCGAACCCGGGCCACCTGGTTTCGCAGCCAGACGCGCTGACCGTTACTCCACAGGTGTGGACCTTATGAGATCTTTCTTTTTTAATTATGTACGAGTGAATAAGACACGTATACGCTCAGTTATTAATTGGAGAGATAGTTCGAGAGAAATTCTACTACTCCATAGGAATTAATGATGGGTGACAGTCGATACTACTATCGATACTATCGATAGTTATGACTTGAACTATCGAAGCTATCGAGTCAAATTGTTTCCAATAATATCGATAGTTCAAGCGATAGTATCGAAACAAGGGAAGATGATAATATTATCAGGGTTTCAAACTGGAGTTGGGCAACACGATTCTTTTTCAGAAGTCGATTCCAACGATTCGATTAGACATTATTTTGACTATGCCGACATTTTACTGACTGACCTTTCCAGCGACAACAAAACGAAACTTCAACGTGCTCATAACTGTGTGTACGTTTTGTAAGCAATGTTCGTAAATATGATCATATTACCCCATCCCTGGAAGCAATAGGTTGGCTTAAACTAGATAAGAAAAGAAATTTACATTCACTTCTCCTTCTCTTCGAAATCTTGAACTCTTCTATTCCTTCGTACCTGTCGTCTCGCTTCACTTACCTTTCTTCCCACCACAATCTGAACACACGCTCTCGCCTTGAAACAATACTAACAATACCATCCCATCGCACCTCCTCATACTCATCCTCTTTCACAATAGCCCTGTCAATACTCTGGAATTCGCTACCTGCTAGCATCAGGGACTGTCGAAATAAAATTGAATTCAAACGCAAACTTACTAGGCACTTTATGGGTAGACAACGGCTCGGTTAGAAAAGCCAACGTACTATGGTAGGAACGATCATGAATTTAAAATCAAATGTAGGAAACAGAAAACGGATGTAGGTAAATTCTCATTTTTAAATAGAACTATAAATGATTGGAATGACCTACCTGCAGCGGTCTTTGAGGGCTGTCCTTCCTTAAGGAGATTCAAGAATAATTTAAAAAGTTGTATATAAAGTGCAAATTAAAATTAAGGCGACATTTAACATTTAATTTTTTTTAAGGTGACATGTATTTATTTTGCCTGACGAGTTACTTCCTTGATTTGAATTGTAAATTATTTAAAAATAGCGTGTAAGAGGGTCTTAGACTAGAAATGTTTAGTTTAAATGTAGTTCTGTTTATAAGTATGCATAAGGGTGTAATTATTTGACTTATTTGAACTGTTGTATCAGTGAAGCGAGGTGAGTCAGTGAAGTTATGGTTTTACAGTGCAGTGAATAGTTCCGATCAGTGATAATTTATAGCGACAATGAAATGTGTTTCTATAGTGTCAGTGAAATGTGTGCTAAAGTGTCAGTGAAATGCGTCATAGTGCCACTACAGTGAGTGAGATGAGAGTAAAGTGAAAGATTATTGAAACTTGTGTAGGGGCTATACATAATAATGTAGGTTGTAATGTTTTTATTATTATTGTGTTAAATTATATTGTGTATTCTTATTGTATTGTGTATAAAATTGTAGGCCTATTGTGTATTGTATAATTGTATTGTGTATTGTAAATTTATTGTGTATTGCTTATCATTTCTTTATTGTGTATTGTTGATATTGTGTATACCACTGCCACCGGGTGCATGCCCACTTGCAGTGTAAATAAATACATACATACTTGGTCAGTAATTGAGACTCGTTCAGACATGGTTTCTTGTAAATAGTTCTCTTAATCTATCACAAAATATCTCAATATATGATAATTTCATCACTATAGAATTTTGTTATTTTAGGTTTAATTTGTAATTCAGTAAATACAAAAATATTCTTTGTTCTTAACTTCTATGATAAATTGTCTAGCTTTCATTAATCAGGTAATCTTGTCGTACTTTAATTTTTATTGTAATTGTAAATTTAATATTAATTGTAATTTTATTCTTCATATTATAGTTGTAATCCCCTGGTAGAGGGGCAGAGAAGGCCTTTTGGCCTTATCTCTACCAGGTTAAATAAATAAATACTAAATACTACTAAATACACTAGACAGGGTGTATCCAATATTTTAGAAGGTGCTAGTGTGCATCAAAACAAGAAAAAATGTCTAATAAACATGCGTCCTACAACACATACTTTCTGAGATCTGAACACTTGTTCATAGGAGGTGTTCAATGTGACATCCATTCATGGAAATGCATTCCTCTGCCTTCGGAGCAAGGAATCACGCAGTCTTTGAAATTGACCTGGTTGTTCTTGATAACCAAAAGTCTAGGGGATTTAGATTTGAGGAACGAGCAGGCCAAGGTGTGGGGCCTTCCCGATCAATCCAGCGGTCCTGAAATGTAAGCGTCAGGTGTTCACGCTCATTGCGGAAAAAGTGTGCTGGTGTGCCATCATGCATGAACATCTGTAGTCTTTGCTGACATGGCACATACTCCAGCAACATAGGCAATATGTTAATAAGAAAGTCCTGATAACGATCCCCAGTTAATCTCTGTGGTAGCATGTCTGGCCCTTAATCAATCGCCAAGAACGCCTGCCCATACGTTGATTGAGAATCGGTGCTGATGCCTTGTTTCTTCAAGTGCATGGGAATTTTCATCAGCCCACATATGCTGATTACCAAAATTCACAACACCATCTATGCTGAACCCCGCTCATATCCGCAACCAAACTTTTGTTTTCAGTATTCCTTGCGACGTGTCAGTATTCCATGCCAGGGGTGTCAACTACGGTATGATTATCTGATAGCCTGCTGTATTGTAGGGCAGAAAAATGCTTTGCCATAAATGGACGTCACTTTAAGCACCTCTTACGAACAAGAGTTCAGATCTCAGAAACCATGTGTTGTAGGATTCATGTTTATTAGACTTTTTTTCTTGTTTTGATGCGTACTATCACCTCCTAAGATATTGGATACTTTTTAACACCCTGTATAAATCTCAATTCAACAGTTGAGGCATTAAACTTTACCTTCATTCATAGCCCTAATAACAAAATAATCTTGTTCCCATGTTCTTTGGAAATTAAAACGAAACCTGCAATTTATTCGCCATATTCCACTACTTTACACACCCCTGATTAGAACGCTGTGGTACTGAGTTCAAACTCTGCTTACTGTATGTACACGCAGACAAGTAGAATTTTTCTTGAGGGAGAAATGGAGTGGTGTATATAGTGCCCGTGTGTGAACATAGTGCCCAACTCTGGTCTAATATCATGTTGTCAACATTACGCACTGCCCTTCCTGAAGATAACACATTACAAATTATTATCAAACGACACACATGTATAATAGAGAAAAGTCTTAACTTCTTTGTTAACAAAACATTTTAGATTTTCTTCGGAAATATAAACGTTGATTGGTTGTAACATATCATTTAGTATGCCATGTAGGTATTTGATATTGCGTCTCGTGCATTGGAATATTTTTATATTAATGTTTATTGAGTACTGTTAGTGTTTCGTATCTGATAAACTTTTTTTTACAAATATCACAAATGTGCTTACTCTTGTTCACAGCTTCGATACGAACCTGCTGTTGATTTTATAATTGGAACGATTGAAATTCATTTACTGTATTTTGCAGGAACATTTTATTTTTTTTATGAGAAGCCTGAGTGTTAATTAATTTTTGTTCTATGTTGTTTGAACGCTATTTGATATTTTAATATCAATTATTTATGTAGTTTCCTTCTGTATGTCAACAAGTTCAGTGAATGACCTGTTATGACGCAATTGGCACGAATATAAAATTTGTACAGTCTTATACACAAACAATGATATCCTTTAGCTTGCGTTTGTGCAAGTCGAACTTCGGGCAGCTACTGGTTCACACGACTAGAAAAAGGATGTTTATTTTACAATTAAATTATCTCTTAAATATATCTTTGTTATAGATTGAAGGCTTTTTTGAAAAAAGACCACAGCTATCGATGAAGAGGTCAAGTTTGGTTGATAATTATCTTTTTGTTGCATGTGGACTATTACTGTTACTGGCTAAGTGATGTTTGCTAACTCACTAATAATAAATATATAAATAAATAGACAGATGGATGAATGGACGGACGGACGGAAGGATGGACGAGTAAATCAGTAAATAACTAAAAATAAATAAATAAATATGTAAATAAATAAGTAGGGGAGAGTTGGGTAGTATCGGACAGTGCGTTTCTTTCATCTAGTGCCATATGGTAGTACCTGAATGACATGGTTACGTTTCTGTATGCGACATCACAGAAACGTAACCATGTCAATCAGGCACTATCATCGTGTGGTAGATGAAAGAAACTCACTGTCCGATATTACCCGATGTCCGATACTACTCAACTCTCCCCTAAGTATGTGAATAAATAAATTAATAAGTAATTAATTAAATAAATAAATAAGTAAGTAAGTTGATGAATAAATGAGTAAATAGGTAGAGAAGTGAATTAATGAGTAAATAAGCAAAGAAATAGAAAAATGAGTTTATAAGTAAATAAGTAAAAATTTAAATAAATGAGTAAATAAGTAAAGAAAGAAATAAATGAGTAAACAAAGAAAAAAGGAAATAAGTGAGTTTATAATTACATAAGAAAATAAATAAGTACAGATTAAAAAATGAGTAAATAAGTAAAGAAGTAAATAAATGAGTAAATAAAGAAAGAAAGAAAGAAGTGAGTTTATAAGTAAATAAGTTAATATTTAAATAAATGATTAAATAAGTAAAGAAGTAAATAAATGAGTAAATAAATAAATAAAGACTTAAGTGAATTTATAAGTAAATAAGGAAATATATAAGTAAAGATTTAAATAAACGAATAAATAAAGAAGTAAATAAATAAAGAAATAAATGAGTTTATTATAAGTAAATAATAACATAAATAAAGATTTAAATAAATGAATAAATAAATAAAGAAATAAATAAATGAGTAAATAAAGAAAGAAATAAATGAGTAAATAAAAAATAATTGAGTTTATAAGTAAAGAAAATAAGTAAGTAAAGATTTAAATAAATGATTAAATAAATGAAGTACATAAATGAGTAAATAAATAAATAAATGAAGAAAGAAGAAAAGAAAGAAAGAAATAAGTGAGTTTATAAGTAAATAAGTCAATATTTAAATAAATGAGTAAATAAGTAAAGAAGTAAATAAATGAGTAAATAAATAAATGAGACAATAAAGAAAGAATTAAGTGAGTTTATAAGTAAATAAGAAAATATATAAGTAAAGATTTAAATACACCAATAAATAAAGAAATAAATGAGTTTTTTATAAGTAAATAATAAAATAAGTAAAGATTTAAATAAACAAATAAAGAAATAAATAAATGAGTAAATAAAGAAAGAAATAAATGAGGAAATAAAAAATAAGTGAGTTTATAACTAAAGAAAATAAGTAAGTAAAGATTTAAATAAATGATTAAATAAATGAAGTACATAAATGAGTAAATAAATAAATAAATAAGTGAAGAAAGAAAGAAAGAAATAAGTGAGTTTATAAGTAAATAAGTCAATATTTAAATAAATGAGTAAATAAGTAAAGAAGTAAATAAATGAGTAAATAAATAAATGAGACAATAAAGAAAGAATTAAGTGAGTTTATAAGTAAATAAGAAAATATATAAGTAAAGATTTAAATACACCAATAAATAAAGAAATAAATGATTTTATTATAAGTAAATAATAAAATAAGTAAAGATTTAAATAAATTAATAAATAAAGAAGTAAATAAACGAGTAAATAAATAAATAACTAAATAAATAACAAAATAAGTGAGTTTATAAGTAAAGAAGAAAATAAGTAAGTAAAGATTTAAATAAGTGATTAAATAAATGAAGTACATAAATGAGTAAAAAATAAATGAAGAAAGAAAGAAAGAAAGAAAGAAAGAAAGAAAGAAAAAAAGAAAAAAAGAAAGAAAGAAATGAGTTTATAAGTAAATAAGGAAATCAATAAGTAAAGATTTAAATAAATGAGTAAATAAAAAAGAAGGAATAAGTGAGTTTATAAGTAAATAAGAAAATAAAGAAGTAAAGATTTAATTAAATGAGTAAATAAGTAAGTAAGGAAATCAATAAGTAAAGTTTTAAATAAATGAGAAAATAAAAAGAAAGGAATAAGCGAGTTTATAAGTAAATAAGAACATAAGAAAATAAAGAAGTAAAGATTTAATTAAATGAGTAAATAAATAAAGAAATAAATAAATCGGTAAATAAAGAAAGAAATAAGTGTGTTTATAAGTAAATAAGAAAATAAATAAATATAGATTTAAATAAATGAGTAAATAAAAAAGAAAGGAATAAGTGAGTTTATAAGTAAATAAGAAAATAAATAAGTATAGATTAAATAAATAAGGAAATCAATAAGTAAAGATTTATTTAAATGAGTAAATAAAAAAGAAAGGAATAAATGAGTTTATAAGTAAATAAGAAAATGAAGTAAAGATTTAATTAAACGAGTAAAACAAATAAAAAAATAAATAAATGAGTAAATAAAAAAAGAAATAAATGTGTTTATAAGTAAATAAGAAAATAAGTATAGATTTAAATAAATGAGTAAATAAGTAGTGAAGTAAATAAATGAGTAAATCAATAAGTAATTAAGTAAATAAATAAGCAAATAAAAAATTAGAAAACAAATAGGGGGAGGTTGCCTATATTGGACCAGTTTTTGTTTTTTAATCCCATGTCTTTAATAATGATTAAATTAAATCAAAATATGTTGTAGTACATTCTACATTCTATGTACTTTCATCCTATAGTCTTATATTTTAAATTACACAATTCCTAATAAATATAAAAAAGTAAAACCAAAATCATGGAAATGGTCCAAATTGGGAAACCGGTTGCCTAATTTGGACTCATAGTGTCCCAATTTGGACCTCGCAAAAATACATTAGTAATAGTAAACAAATAAGTAGAAAAAGGGTATTTATTATAAATATCTTTAATTCACCAAATTTTACGTTAAAATATATCAGATATTAACATTTGGTGAAAGAAGTTACACAATTCTCTTTACTTTGATGAAAAATTAAAGAAAAACCAGATAAATTAATTACAGAAACAGTATTGAATTCAAGCTGATTGTTACACTCAGAATATTTCTCTTTGCAGTGAATTAGTTTTATATTAGTTGCTTGTCTCGGTTACATAGCCTATTTCAAAATTACAGGAAGACTCATAGAAAAGCAAAAAAAAAAAAAAAATGTTAGGCCTACATAAAATTGGAAAGTCCCTGTTTGTTTGGCTACGAAACTCCTGTGAATAAGGAAACGTAGACATAAAAAATAAAAAGGTGACATGATTTCCTCTTGCGTTTGAAAATTACCAGTGGCAGTATAAGGAACCCCGCCGCATTGACAACACAGGCTACTGTGGTGTTTACACCTCTTTCACCACTTACGGCTCCAACTTGGTGTTTCTCTTTCTGAGCTATAACTTTTTGTTGCCTCTTTTGCACCGTTGTAAATCCACATTCGTCAGTGTTGAACACAGTAGGCCTATTTGCTGTGATACCATTCTCATCGACAGTTTTTTTTTTTCAGCAGGTCGGAAAACTGGATAACACTCTCCCTATTGTACCGCTTAGCTCGGGTCATTTATGCTCCTTCTGGGTGACGGAGAAAAAAAGTTTTGAGTTTCGCTTCATAGAAGCACAGAACCACTTCTTTCCAGCCATTTTTTCCTCCTTGTTAAAAGTGTAGGGAGCATCATATTTTCCTGCGACATCAAAAGCAAGCTTATGCATATCTTTGATTGCCAACCCATAAAACCTTTCTTAAAACAAGAGAATGTGGTCGGCAATAATTTTCTCCATATCTCAATTGAAGGTTGCTTGCCTTCTGAAGGACTTCATTGGAAAGCGTTTTTACAATCTGCATAGTCTATGGCACTCCATATACGCGAGCACACTCGTTGAGTCCATAGTCACCATTTCTTTATGCTGCTACCGCCATCTTCAAAGTATCATTTCATTTCTGGTAGGTTCCCTTTTTTGACATCTTGGAAACATAAAGACACAGAATCCCCCAATACATTATTTTTTCTTAACATTGACCATAATGTAATGCTTTATATTCATGTTGAAAAAAAATACTAACAATTTCCTAAATTGGACTAGTCCAATCCAGGCAACGCGCAGAGGTCCAACCTAGGCAACTTGTTCACTTATGCAAACAGACGACACTAAACAAACACATGAAATTAAAAACTAGTTTTAAAACACGCAGATAGTAGCTAATGAAAAATACTTGTAACGTATAGTATAGAAATTGTTATTACTTACTCCTACTGTATATAAAAGCTTAAGATCCGTAGTGTAAAAACTGTAAGAGAAAATACCAAAACACATTAACGGCAATCCTATTCGCTAAGATGGTTGCAGCTCACTGAACTTCGAGATGAGCTCCTTAGGCAGCGTCAGCAAGCAGTGGTGCCAACTGAAATGTTTGAAATACTTCTGTATATGGAAATACAACTGCGGTCCAATTTAGGCAACGGTCCAAATTCGGCAACTCTCCCTACATATTTCACTCTGCATCACTCTCCCTTCCGATTTTGGGCTCCTTTTATTTTAACCCTCTTTTGTTACAAATTGTTTCATTTACTCAACACATTTAAACTCCGTGGTTTAATAAGTTAATACCCTGTTATTACCTGAAGTAGTAAAGGCTGTAGCTTTGACATCAAGGCGTATGTTTCATTATCTAAGTCGTAAATATCCCCCCTCGCCGATTGATCGTTTGACATTACCAGTTGGCGTGGACGCAGTGTCATCACAGCAGATATCGCCCACAATCTCCGTGTCCAGCAATTTGTATGTGTTTCTGTGCGTGTTATAACTACAGGCAGGTGTGCTGTGCGTGACTAGGAATCTCTGCTTATTTACATGTGACATAGGGTTTAACATCACGCCATGACACAACATGGGCAGCATTTACCTTTGTGTTGACGTATGTGACGTCCGCCTACCGCAGAGGTAGGGGAGACTGTTGTACCTTTAAACACTTTTCACATTTTATTTTTTTTTAATTTTGGGAAATGAAATTTTTTAAATGAAAAAATGCTTGAAATGGTTACTGAAGATTCCTTTACAACTTCCTATATGTATTTTCCTGTTTTACACACCTATTAAGGATGGAAAAAAATAAAATGAAGGGATATGTAATGTGTTCAAAGGTACAACAGGATCATGTACCTTGGAACATACCCTTTTGTAAGTTGGAACACATGGAATATAGGTGGGAATATAGCTGTAAAAACTGACAATCATATTTAAAATGTATTTGTCATCATAAACCAGAGCAGGCTTCTCTGATTGAGATTTTATTTCCTGGAGAAGCAATAACTGCTTCAGCAGCTTTCTTCAAGACATCCGGATCAATTGGGGACCTCTTAACTCCAGACTTACTTCGTGACATGATCTTAAAATAAAAGAAAGACAAAAACCGATAGTATCGTGTAATTTGGAACATGTTCCATGGTACAAGATGTTTTGTGTTCAAAGGTACAAGAGGGTGCACGTTTAAACAAATATGGCTCTGAAAACTAGAGAGTCAAATAAATCATGAAAATTAAAATATGTTATTACTCACCACATGATAGGGAACACACCGTACTTGAAAGATATTAACAAATACAATCTGGTTTTGTGTTAGAAAACATACATCAATGAACGAAATGTTTACTTTTGGTACTAAAAAAACTTATTTTGTCCACGGAACTCACACTTTGCAATAAATCAAACTGAAACTGCGACCAGAGCTACTTAGCGGCTTTCTCTACAATCTACTTCAGTTTGAGTCCTCTAGGTAGCAGCAAACATTAAAAAACAAAACATGTTCAAAGGTACACTATGCTAAAGGTACAACAGTCTCCCCTACGTTATTCGTTGTTGTTGACATCACACTTCTCGCCTGGTTTGTTTGTTTTGTATACGAGGCTTTCAAAATCAATGAAAATAGCTCTAATGCTGCAATTCTCCTGTTTCTTCTTCATCCACAGTACTATTGAATACCGACCTCTATATACTCAGCGGCTAAGACTGAATTTTAACGTTATCGTGTGATAGAATCCGGCCCAGATCCGGACGAAGCCAATAAGGGGACTACGGTTATACGAGGGTGTTTCAGAAAGTAAGGTAACAAGAGCTCATGGACAAATTTTATTTCACAAGCAGAAAGTAGAGTCCGTATAGGTCAGTTTCTGTCGGATGCGTTTCCAATTCACTGTGGGATAAAGCAAGGAGATGCAATATCATCTTTATTTTTTAACTTTGCTCTAGAGCAGAGGTCTCCAAAAAGCGTATCGTATTTCGTGCTCTCGATGCAGCCCGCCGAACACAGTGTGCTGTAAGGGGAAGAGACTCGTACCTCAACAGATGGGAGCGATCAGTGGGGGATCGCGGCAACGGTCTGCTTATGTTTACAAATAATAACATCAAAAGAATAAGAAATATCATACGTTTGTATATTATTTTGACATACTATGAAGCTGCATCCCCGTCTGTTGCTATTGCCACAAGCCATTGCAAATTAAACCTCTTCTCTTCTATGGTGCCTGGAAAAGATCTTCTCCAATTGTATTTCGTAATTACATCTGGAAGACATTCAGACACAGTAAAATGTTCATTAACTCCTCGGGTGAAAATGGCTAGGTGAGCTTCGTCATTTCTATCTATGCTTTCGTCCAATGCAAGTGAGTAAGCTGCAAACTGGTTAATTGTGGTTTCGACTTCAGATTCAAAATTACATTTACAGTCTTGAAATTGCTTCTCTGAACTGTAATTGGAAACAATTTAATTTTCTCAAACTTTGACTTTGTTCTGGACATAGTATTTTAGTAACGTCCTGAATGCACGATTTTACAAATGATTCTTCTGTAAAGGGCTTCATTGACTTTCCAATATTCCAAGCTAGAACATAGCTAGCAAGAAGCTTTTATTGTTCAAGACTGAGGACACGTGTGTGATTTGTGTTTGTATTTTCTTGTTTTATATTTATCAAAATATTTGTAGGCCTACGCACTTCACCTAAAATTAAACGAAAAACTATATGTTTGTCATGCGGAACTGAGTGCAAACGTATTGTAATATACTGATTATTATGTATAACCAACAGTTATACAGATAGCCCCAAAATAAATTCTTTTCACATGTCCCACATACTTGTAATTGTATGATATTCTTTGTGAAGAGTCGAGTATTGTCGTCGCATGTTGAATTTTAACACACCCTTAAGAATTTTCGAAAAAATTAAGCATTTCACATTCTCCCCAATAACTAAAAAAAAATATATATCTCTTCCTATTCATCCTTGAATGTACTACGTCCATGATTAGAAGACATTGTGAAAATGTGGAACACTCCGACCGACACAATGATAATGGCAGTCCGCCACTGCTCTTCGTTTGCGCATAAACATTGAGTACAGTACAGGTGGTGATGGGTGAGGCGGAGTGGCTCATTACGTACTGGCTTCGGTTCCGTTCAGGGGCTTACTCGCGAGTACGCTTTTGGAGACGTCTGCTCTAGAGTATGCCATTAGGAAAGTCCAGGATAACAGAGAGGGTTTGGAATTGAACGGGTTACACCAGCTGCTTGTCTACGCGGATGACGTAAATATGTTAGGAGAAAATCCACAAACGATTAGGGAAAACACGGGAATTTTACTGGAAGCAAGTAAAGAGATAGGTTTGGAAGTAAATCCCGAAAAGACAAAGTATATGATTATGTCTCGTGACGAGAATATTGTACGAAATGGAAATATAAAAATTGGAAATTTATCTTTTGAAGAGGTGGAGAAGTTCAAATATCTTGGAGCAACAATAACAAAATATAAATGATACTCGGGAAGAAATTAAACACAGAATAAATATGGGAAATGCCTGTATTATTCGGTTGAGAAGCTTTATCATCCAGTCTCCTGTCAAAAAATCTGATTGTTCTTTATGGTTGTGAAACTTGGACTCTCACCTTGAGAGAGGAACATAGGTTAAGGGTGCTTGAGAATAAGGTGCTTAGGAAACTGTTTGGGGCTAAGAGGGATGAAGTTACAGGAGAATGGAGAAAGTTACACAACGCAGAACTGCACGCATTGTATTCTTCACCTGACATAATTAGGAACATTAAATCCAGACGTTTGAGATGGGTAGGGCATGTAGCACGTATGGGCGAATCCAGAAATGCATATAGAGTGTTAGTTGGGAGGCCGGAGGGAAAAAGACCTTTGGGGAGGCCAAGACGTAGATGGGAGGATGGTGTTAAGATGGATTTGAGGGAGGTGAGATATGATGGAGACTGGATTGATCTTGCTCAGGATAGGGACCAAGGGCGGACTTACGTGAGGGCGGCAATGACCCTCCGGGTTCCTTAAAACCCAGTAAGTAAGTAAGTTATTCACACATATTTCGGTTCCATGATGAAAAATGCAACAAAAAGGTGCCGGAACGCCGTTCCAGCGCTTTTCGCCAGAAGAAAGCACTGATAACAACTTCTATGTAGTGTCGGAGATCCAGTGTGTAGATAGGTGGATTTTAACACGCAATCGAAAATTCTAAAAGAACAAGTAGCAACTTGAATGGCATTACAAAAGAAAGAAAAGTATGTGACAAAAATCCAAACGTATCTATACTGGATGTTCGATAAAAGATTTTTATTATCGTTTTTGGAAACTCGCCTATTTAAATTAATGTGAACTCTGCGCTTGATGGGTTGCACAGAGTTTCTCTATACGTGGCCTTACGGTTGAAAAACTGAATTGGACATTGTTGCAGGAGTTCACGTTTCATTAGTAAAGTCTGTCTCAAAATAAAATATAGCATATCAAAGACTTCATTGTAAATAAAAAAATGCGTTGTAAGGAGACTTTTTGGATGGCATAAAATTTATTTTCCAATTACTAAATTTCGCGACACTCCCCTGTCATGGTCCACTGTCTAGCAGCCCCTTCGGTAGCACATAGTAGGTCTACGTTTGAAATATGGGACTTTTCATTTGTACGTATGCCACACATTTGGCGCGCCAATCAACAGGAAGCCTGAATTACCTACATTTCATTTGACGCTGTTATCGCAGTTCGATGCATGGATGTGTTCAGTATAATTTGTATGTCCATCACGAGATGGCGAAATTGTACTTGAACTAATTCCAAGCTTCGCTGCACAGATGGCGGGCGTTACCTCACTATACCGATAGTTCAAATGCAGACATCGCGTCGTTGGTTTATTAGTGAATATTGTACAACACGGTTTTCTGTAATCAAGTATCTTCTTAGGATATTAATGCGAAGTTTCAGTCGGTCTCGCCAATCGCATATGTCACTCATGAAGTATAAAAGTGAACAGAAATGTTTTCTGCAGAATATGTAAACAACGATCCACGTCTTCTCACAACAGATTTTGAATTCTGTCAGTTCTTCTTACGGGGTAGGTTATCTCATAGTAAATTAATTTCCGTTGCCTTTCTTTTTTAGTTGAAATGAACTTTTACGACAAAATCTAATACTTTACACATAACATACAGTAGATTTTCTGAGTACCTAAATAATAACTGAGTATACGCCTTTTGATCAGAGGAGGGTTGGAGTTTTAGAAGAATTTGATATGATATGATATGATATGATATGATATGATATGATATGATATGATATATATGATACGAAGTCTACACCTGTGGAGTAACGGTCAGCGCGTCTGGCTGCGAAACCAGGTGGCCCGGGTTCGAATCCCGGTCGGGGCAAGTTACCTGGTTGAGGTTTTTTCCGGGGTTTTCCCTCAACCCAATACGAGCAAACGCTGGGTAACTTTCGGTGCTGGACCTTCATATCATTCAGACGCTAAATAACCTAGATGTTGATACAGCGTCGTAAAATAACCCAATAAAATAAATATATGACACGATATGACACGATATGATATGATATGATATGATATGATATGATATGATACGATATGATATATGATATGATATATGATACGATATGATATGATATGATATATGATACGATATGATATGATAAGATATATGATATGATATGATATGATACGATACTATATATGATATGATATATGATATAATATAACATCATATATTATGATACGATATGATATATGAGAGGCTATGATATATGATATGATATGATATGATATGATATGATATGATATGACATATGATACGATATGATATATATGATACGATATGGTATAATACAATATGATATGATATGATATATCATATGTTGTGATACGATATGATATGATATATGATACGATATGATATGATATATGATACGATATGACATGATATGATACGATACGATATGATATGATATGATATGATACGATATATGATATGATACGATATATGATATGATATGATACTATATATGATATGATATGATATGATATAATATATGATATGATATA